>NW_027464587.1:28610000-28780000 GCF_043290135.1 Rhipicephalus microplus
TTTTCATGAAAGTACAGAGTAGCCTAAACGGAAACATTCCAGGCCAGAAATTTTTCCCGTCTAAGCTTGCACTACTGAGCGTTACTTTATTCACTTCAAATTCAATTTATTTCAAAGGTTCATATATGGGCTGCAGAATTACGGCACGTTTGTTCCAGTATTACACTACTACCACTTCCCCCTACTTCCTCGTACTGCGCACACAGCTGATGCATCGATGTGAAACAGCGGACTGCATCGCCCAGGGAAAGAAAGCTGTCATTTGCGGCAAAAGAAGTGGCTTGCTCACACGAGCGCGAACGTAAGGGCTCTATGTCCGAATCAAATTGGTAGGTGGCAATAAATATTTCAAACTAGAACTTAGCTAAGCGGCATCTAGAGTAGCCGATGATTGGGAGCAGAAGACGAAGAAGTTGAGAGTGCAGCTATTTCTACCTTCGATCTTCTATTTTTCCTTGTTTTGTGTTATCTTCCGTCAATCTCGCGAAGACGTCTGCGGCATCAAGAAGATTTTACCGTTCCCGGGCCCATGCCGAGAAGACGCAACCGGAAGAAGGGTCCCTTTCCGGGACTTCGGCCATGGCCCAGCCATGCAAGCGACTAGGACAGACACCTGATCCATCCCACATGCCATCAAAACTACAAGACCAACGAGCGGGCGAACGTAACTGTGGCGACACTAATGAACCTACAGCCGATGACGGCGCATCCACAATAGAGGTAATCGACGAAAAAGTAGACGATTCGTCGGACATGGACGACAACTTCAAAATGGTAAGCCACCGCAAAAGCAGAAGTGTGGGTATACCGGTGAATATATCACCTGTAGAGAGCGAAAAATATTTAAGACAGATGAACCCTATTGCTCTACATTCTGCGGTGACATCAGTAATTGACGTTGAGCCAGTTCGGAGTTATTTCACTGCTCAATGTTCGCTGATACTTGACGTGACTACTGAAGATCAAGTAAACGCGCTTTTCAGGTGTGGCAAGCTGTGTGGTTGCCACACAGCTTGCCACACCTGAGTTCGTGTGGCAAATTGCTGCTACTAAACCAACAATTACCCAGTCAGTTGCTCAATCACCTGAGGATTTCTCCATTGGTGAAAGAATAAATATCAACTAGTACAAAGAATGTACGTAAGGTGTAATCAGAAGAATGCTCCCTGAAAACACCGGGCAATGCGAGTCAAGCAAAACAAGGAGCCATGCCAGGTGAGTCTACTCAGAACATTCCTACACAAGCTACCTATGTCAGAGTACTGAGACAAGAATTTGAGCAGAAGACAAAAGGACACGAAGAAAATATACACGACACTGTGGAGATTGTTCGTGTTCTGTTTGCCGCTCTACGTTCTCACCTAACGACAATGCCACCAGGTACTGCGAAGACCATGCTGCAGGCCATACTGGCTCTAGAATCAGTGCTGTTTGGTTGTTTCGGGCACAATCAGCAGTAGGATGCCGAAGGCCAAGCCTCAGTGTACGTCAAATTGCCGAAAAGTGCCTTTCATAATGCAATGGAATTGTGCCGGTATTGTTTCTCGCATGAATGAACTACACCTGTTTTTGAGAGAATATCAAATTCCGATCTTAGCTCTGTCGGAGGCCAGATTACCGAGACAGAAATCACTCACTGGATTCGTCACTCACAAGAAGTCCACCATAACGACTTTCCCAAATGGAAGCGCCGCTATGTATATGTGAAGAGAAATACCACACGTAGCACTCAATGTGGCGGACTTGTGCACAGATGTTATAGAAGTTTGTGCGATCGGGGAACACATAGGAAACCGTAAAGTCAGTATTGCATCGGTGTATGCGTCTCCTCACAAGTAAATTTCCATTGAAAAGTTTTTGGAAGACCTGTGTCATCGTTGCCCAGCTCCGCGCATCATTTGTGGTGATTTCAATGCGCATCACATGTCATGGGCGGACAAGAGTTCGGATGCACGTAGACGTTGTCTGGGAAAGGCCATTGATACGCTAAATTTATGCATTGCGAATGATGGCAATGTGACATTTAGGCCCCCAGCTTGTATTACTGACTTGACGTTGCATTCAAGTGACGTTCAACTCACGTGTTGCACAGCTCCGGACAGAATGGGCTGTGATTATTTCCCTATATAGATCAATGTTGCTGGCTACCCTTTTACGGTAGCGAAATTCTGCACATTAACTGATTGGGACAACTACCGAAAGCATCTGGATCACCAATCAGGAGATATGTTTCATGATGTGCTGGCGAGCAAAGCGGCTGCAACCACTGTCCTTAAGCTACCTGCACATTTTCCAGCCCCGGACTTAAAGCTCCGTAATTTTTGTGCGGCCAGAAGAAGGGCAGAGAGAAGGCTTATGCAAAGAGGTGGTGAACATGCTATAGCAAAACTCAGTTCAACAGACTTACTGCAGCAATACGGCGATACAGCAACAAACTTCGGAGGAAGCAATCGGCAACGATTTGTAAGACTTTAGGTGTATTTACTCTTTTGTCAAGGATATGGCGAGTAGCAAATAGGGTCGGAAGCATGCCCGAGCCTTTGAGACCATTTATTGCCCTCGCGTTATTCAATAATACATCAATGCCGTCTCTAGCCTTAGAGTTTGCTGACGTGTATGTAATCGGAAGAGAAAATGAACCCCGTTACCCACTTCTGCCTCATTCTACATCTGCCATCGACGCACCTTTCATGCTGCGGGAACTTACGTTAGCCAAAAGTTGTCTCCGTCGACGCTGTGCTCCTAGACCTGACGGAATTACAAACCAAATGATCTCAAATCTGCCTGCAGATGTGAAGATCAGGCTTCTGATGTATTTAAACTATGTTTGGAAGTCGGGAAACATTCCTCAAGCCTGGAAAATAGCCTGGGTTGTGCCAGTGCTGAAGCCAGGTAAAGACAGAACAGAACTAGCCTCATACACACCAGTATCACTAACTTCGTACGTAGCGAAGCTGATGGAGAAGCTGGCCTGTGTTCGGTTGACATGGTGGATGGAGAATCACAAGACGCTTCCAGCATGTATGACTGGGTCTCGGCAACAGTTGAATGCACAGGACAACTCTTGTACTTGTTGAGTCACATAGAACAACAAAGAGTATATGGCTTTTCAACTCGAGCAATATTCCTGGACGTTTAAAAAGCATACGACTACGTGTTCCAAGGTGCGATAATTTGTGGTCTTGCATCTATGGGAATAATGGGGCACCTTTTACGCTTTGTTGAGGCGTTTCTTAGTGATCGCTCGGTGCAGGTGAAGTTAGGGACAGTGCACAGTAGCTCAAGGAAAATCACCAGAAGAGTGCCACAGGGCAGTGTCCTGTCGCCGATGTTGTTCAATGTGGCCATGGCTGGTTTACCTAATGCTCTCAAGATTGTGAGCAAGATAGTACAAATATCAATTTATGCCGACGACATATGCATCTGGATTTCTGGATATCAGCATAAGCGCTTGGAAATGTTTGGCCAAAGAGTTCTACACTCCGCACAAACCTATCTTGAATCCATTGGACTAACAATATCAGCTTAAAAGTCTCAATTCATGCTATTCCCAGGTATGCCAAGACGAGAAACAAGGATGAAAATATTACTTCCAGGTGCGCCAATTGATCAAGTCAAGTCCATGAGGTTCCTTGAAGTCACACTATGCAGCAGGATGAATTGGCGACGAGCAGTAGACAAGACAATGTCAGCGCTGACGCCCCGTGTAAACATTTTTCGAAGGATAGCAGGAACAAGCTGGGGGAGCCACCCGACATCAATGATAAAGTTACACGAGGCAGTCAACCGTGTGCTTTTCCAATTGCTTGTGATCTCTCCGAGTGAGTCACAGTACGAACGGCTGGAAAAATTTCATCGTAAAGGCCTCAGAGTTGCTTTGGGAGTGCCAAAGTTTGCAGCGAGCATAAAGGTGCTTCATGAAGCTCGTCTTCCGCCGTTACGTATTCTCGCCTCTCAACGACTGCTGACATAGCTTTGCCAACTTGGCGAATCGAGCCCAGGAAGAGCACTACTCAGTCGCCTTCGGCGACGCACGGAGTCCCGAGCTTTCGTGGCCCTCAACACTCTTCGCCATCTTATCATCAATTTCCCCAAACAAAGACAACTTCGACAAGACCCACCTTGGTCACATGAGGATGTCGACTGCCAGGTGACGATTCCATGGATGCAAAACAAGCGTTCCACACCCACAGCAGAAATACTTTCTTTGGTACTTGAATATATTGAAGAAAAGTACGCCGATCATTTGAAAGTTTTCACCGATGAATCAGTGGGCATAGTGCGCGGAGCAAGCACTGCAGCGTTTGTGATCCCATCTCTAAAGGTTTCCTGGGCAGCGAGACTCGAGTGTGTTGTTTCATTGACAGCATGTGAAAGCGTGGCAGTTCAGGCAGCCCTGAAAAAACTGAAGTTTTGTAGGCAGCAACAAGTCGTGCTGTTCTCGGACAGTAAGCCCGCTTTGCAGCGGCTAAAACATGCATCGATTTTGGATCGATGCACTCAAAGATCACTGCGAATCCTTAAAGACCTGCATGGTATGGGTATAAATATTACGTTTCAATGGATTCCATCACATGTGGGTATAGCGGGTAGTGAGGCGGCTGACAGACTTGCCCGGAGTGCTCTGGAGCTTACACCAACGAAGAAGGCTCTCAAAGACAATCAGCGTATCTTACGAGAAGCTGTAAACAAGCATCTTCACTCGTTATGGCTGACGCCTCACCAGCCATGTGTGACTCAAGGGCAATCAAGGGAAGAGGCCTGCTTGCTTCATCGCATTCGAACGGGATCAGCGCGTACACCAGCGGGGCTTCACAAGATCAGACTGTCTGCGATGCCCTTGTGCCCGAAGTGCAAGAAAAACGGTGATATAGGACACTATTTGCTTGAATGTTGTGCGCTTAAGAAGGAACGGCAAGGTTTATTTGAGGAACTGCAACAGTTAGGCTCACCATGCGACAGCGTGACTGATATTGGGTTTCCGCGTGGTTCCTCGATCTTCAGGAAACAAATGTCGTGACTTTTCTTGAAATTTTTGATTGCTACAGACCTCGCATGTGACTGGTGATAAGTGACAATTATTTTTGGTGTATAGTTCAGCGAAATAGAGTACCGGCACTGTACTGCACGTGGAATAGCACAAAGCCCGCTGTCTTATGCAGGCTTACGTCGCGCTATGAACGAATTTTATTTTAAGAGCCTGCTCATGATTAGTTAAAAACAAAAGACACAGTTTCATTTAGCAAAGAGAAAACCTGGCTGGGCAATTGCCTGCAAGTTATGCAAGGCTAGATCCGCAGGCTACCTACAACATCTTTAACCTTAACCTTAACCTAGCCGATGATTATTTTTCTGGCTCCACACAGTCCGCACAGGAATTTTGATTATGTGTCGGTATGCTCATTCTGAGACGGAGCCGACTATTGTGACGGGCCAACACTTCCACGGGCCGGGCCCATGACTTTAACGGGCGCACGGTACTGACGCAGCAACAAATCACACCCGCGCACGCACGAACGCATATATACAAACACCAATACAAACAAACACACACCATGCTATATCAGTTGGCTATAAGTAATACGTCGTACATATGCTGTTATTGCGCCAAAGCCTACCTTGCTGTGGTGGCCAAGTCATTAAGTGCCTTGCAGCCGATAGTGACCTTCTGTATGGACGCTCCGACGCGGCGACAGTAGCGCATGTCCGTGACATCAGCGACTGAGGCTATAAAGCATCCACTGCAGCATTTCCTCGACAGTGGGCACGGCGAGACGACAGCGACCATGTTGCTGACCACGAAGTTCTTCTTCGTTGTACAGGTTATCTACTCTGCTTCCAACATAAAAACTAGTGATGAAGTCATGTTAGTAGTTCTGCCGTGCCCAAGCATCTGTTAAAGTATTGCATGTGAGTGCTATTGTGCATGCAAAACGTTACTCTGTGGTGACGTTGAGACAAACCCAGGACCCACGAACGCTGATTTATTACACAGTATTCTTCAGGGCCAAGCAGACATGAAGGCTGAAATACTGCTAATAAAATCGACGAACGAACAAATAATGTGTAACATGGACTTGCGATTTCGAGCAATTGAAGCCAAACTACAGGAATTTAAAGATAAATCACCGGAAGTTGCAGCTCTTGAATTCACTGCAGCTTCCTTTAAAACTTTGCTGTCATGGCAGAGCTCCAAGATAACTGATCTCGAAGACTGAAGTCGTCGGGCAAACCTTATCATTCATGGTGTTCTCGAAAACACAAATGAAAATGACACCTGTCTTCGAACTGCTGTTGTAACCGATATATTCGAGAATACATTGGGAGTGAAGTGCAAGTCCATAGCCCGCATTCACCGTTTTGGCTTCCAAGGTAGTCGTAGGCCTGTCATAGCTTACTTTCAAGATTATCAGGAGAAACAAGAAGTCAAAGAATTCAAATAAATTGAAGGGCTCCAATATTTATGTACAAAATGATTATAGCCAGTGCACGCTGCGCATGCGCCACCTGCTTTGCAAAAGCTGAACGCGACAGCAGGAAACGGGTTACTCTTATTCACGACAAGATCAAAAATATGGCAAACTTTTTGGCTGGGATGAAGCCAAAAATGTACGTGTAGCCCTTAATCCGCAAGCTACAGGTTCTGATTGACCAGCTCGACAGTGTGTGTCCACAAGTTTGAGAGTGCTTTACGTAAACGCGCAAAGCCTGTCAAATAAAG
This sequence comes from Rhipicephalus microplus, assembly GCF_043290135.1. Classification (NCBI taxonomy): domain Eukaryota; kingdom Metazoa; phylum Arthropoda; class Arachnida; order Ixodida; family Ixodidae; genus Rhipicephalus; species Rhipicephalus microplus. The sequence goes on from NW_027464587.1 coordinate 28,616,722, forward strand.
TTGACAAGCTCGAGTGCCTTCTACTCACCTATGACCCTCACAATACAATAATCACAAAAACCTGGCTGCACGAAGGTATAAATAATTCAGTACTGATTCCTCCGAGATATCAAATCTTCAGGCGTGACCGGCCAACAAGAGGTGGTGGTGTAGCAATAGTTCTCAAAGATTGTATTAGTGCTCGGCCCCTTCAACAAACTCATGAGCACGAAAGTTTATTCCTTAAGGTAAGCTGCTGGGGCCATTACTTCACCGTATGTGCCGTATGACCCGGCGTACCAGGTCACTATAAAGCTCAAACTGTCGCATAGGACAACATCCACAGCAGCGGAGCTTGACGCCTTACGTGCTGCTATACTTTCTATCGCGGAAGCCAGACCTCAAAAATGGGCTGTGTTCTGCGACTCCAAGGCATCCCTTCCGAGCTTGCAATCAGCTTTACGACAGAGGGAGCATCAACAACTAGTGAATGAAATAATAGAAGTGATTCACGAAGCTTTATCGAAAGGACATGACTTGGTGTTCCAGTGGTCACCGGGACATTGTGGTATTGTCGGTAATGACCTTTCTGATAATGCTGCCCGATCCGCCCACGCGGACGCCCAGACAACTCCAATCCCATTGTCGAGAACCGACGCTGCAAGGGGCCTTCACTCGTTCGTTAACAACATGTCGGAAACTTGGCTGAGTGACCCCAATGTCAGGAACTGCCGCCTACACAAATTGGACCCATCGAGAAAGCTTCAAGTTCTATCGGACCTCTCCCGCCAGGATGCAACTTTAAAGTGCCGCCTGTGGTTAGGAGTAGCTTTTACAAAGGTGTACTCCTTTTGCATAGAAATGGCGGATAGCTCCCGATGTGAATCGTGCGACACTGACGAGACAATAGAACATCTACTGTGTTCATGTGAACGGTTTGCGAGCGAACGCAACTTGCTACGCGAAACGTTAGAGACACTAGACAGTAGACCTTTTTCCGAAGAGAAGATACTTGGCTCATGGCTCTACGCGTCGCTGGCCAGCAAAGCGACGCGGGCATTGCTAATTTTTCTAAAGACCGGACTACGCGACCGCTTATAAGCGTGCAATGGACAAAGTCACATCTACACACACATTGCCCTTCACTTCTCTCTCTCTTCTCCTTTGATCCCCTTACCCCTTCCCCCAGTGCAGAGTAGCAAACCGGACGTGCGTCTAATTGACCTCCCTGCCTTTCATTTCTTCCCTTCCTCCTCCTCCTCTCTCTTTAACACACGAATATCTGTCTAGACTATATGACCACATGTGCACGTTTAAAAATGATCGTCTGATTATTGCAGGTGATTTTAACTTGATCAATGTTGACTGGCGCGTTCCTTGCTCTGGCTCTGATGTAACGACGTTAAACCCTCTCGCTGACATTGCCTTGATGTGCGATCTTGTGCAGATTGTTAATGAGTGCACCAGAGAGGCTGGAAACACCCGTTCTACACTCGACTTAGTCTTTTTAAATTCCGATGTCTGAAAATACACGGTCTCTATTGAAGATGGCATTTCCGACCATAAAGCAGTATTTTTATCCTTCGGTATTGGTGAAAACAAAGCACATCGAGAAGAGACCAGACATGTCATTAAGGATTACTCGAAGGCGGATGACCAGGCCATTTTGGATTATCTGTGGTTCTTATGTGATAATCTTTCTGATGATGTGCCGATCACCTGGAACGAAATAAAAACTGTGATACATTACTGCACTGATAAGTTTGTGCCAAGCAAATGGGTTAGAGAAAACCGAAATAACCCATGGATTACTAGAGATATCAGACATTTGCACCGAAAGCTAAAACGAGCTAGAAAAAAAAATACCCTGCAGACTTATCTCGTTGAAGGCCCAGCTTGCAACTCGGCTAAGCGAGGCTAAGGCAAGATACTTCAACCACTCGCTTCCTAACTTTTTGAAAACTAACCCGGATAGATTCTGGCGGTACTTGAGCGATGCGCACAAAACACCGACCGAGATATCAGTAAATGGCTGTATTGTTAAAGATCCAGTCAAAATTGCAAACCAATTCAATCAGTATTTTCACTCAGAAATCACTCAGGGAGATCATGCTGACACAAACATTATTTCTCTGTCTACTATATCTGCCGATTTCATAACTGTCGAAGGTGTCCTTTCACTGTTACTGAATGTTAAGACTAAATCTTTCGATGATCCCGACGGCATACCTAATGCATTTTTGCAACGTTACGCCGAACCTATCGCGCATGTCTTCACCCATATTTTTCGTCTTTCGTTTCATAATTCAATTCTTCCCGATGATTGGCGAACGGCACGTGTTATTCCCGTATTTAAAAAAGGTGATCGCCTAAATGTTGAAAACTACCGGCCAATATCATTAACTTCCGGTCTTTGTAAACTTCTTGAGCATATCATCACGCATTACATAATGTCATTTCTTGAAGAAAACAGTATTTTGACTCCTTTCCAGCATAGTTTTAGGAAGGGCCTCTCGACTAACACTCAACTTGTCACCACAATTCCCGACTTCGCAATGTCACTTGATAAGGGCGACCAAATAGACGCCATCTCCTTAGATTTTAGAAAAGCTTTCGACTGTGTTTGCCATAGTAAATTACTCACCAAAGTTTCAAACATTGGCCTACCCATTACTGTAATTAATTGGATCCGCTCCTACCTTACCAGCCGCAAACAGTTTGTCCAGGTCGAGGGCTGCTGCTCTGGGGTTCTGCCTGTAACTACGGGAGTTCCACAAGGCAGTGTCCTTGGCCCTGTCTTGTTTCTCATCTTTATCAATGACATCGTTTCATCAGTTGACACCTTCGCCATAAGTCTAAAGCTTTTTGCAGATGACTGCATTCTTTACAAGCCAATTAAAAGTGAAAGGGACAAAGAGTGCTTGCAGAACAACCTAAAGTTTCTCTCCGATTGGTGCCATACCTGGTAGATGGAGTTAAACAGTAGTAAATCGGTCTATATGCGTATCTTAAATAAAAATACCATTTTTGCATCACGCTACACCTTGAATAATAATCCGTTGATCGAAGTGAGCAATTTTAAATACTTGGGAGTAAATATTACCAATCGACTGTCGTGGAGTAACCACATTGATGACGCTTGTTCCTCCGCATCCAGAAAACTAGGGTTTCTTAGACACAAACTAAAAAACGACTCAACTCAGATCAAACTTCTTGCATATAATACATTTATTCGACCCCGTCTAGAGTACGCATGCGTAGCCTGGGACCCGTATTTTAAAGAGGATGTTTATGAACTTGAAATGGCCCAAAGGAGAGCGGTAAGATTCATCTATAATGCCTATCACACTCTTGATTCACCTTTACCACTTATGGCTACTAACAACATTCCGCTCTTGAAACAGCGTAGAACTATCGCCAGACTCAAGTTTCTTTTCCTGCTTCGTAATCATCAGTTTAATATCGATCCCAGTAAATACATCTCTCCCTCTTCTTCCAGGAAAACCAGGCAAGCTCACAATCAAGATCTGACACCTTACTTTGCACGTACTAACCTTTTCAAACATTCCTTCTTTCCGAGAACCATTAGCGAATGGAATGCACTGCCTTCAAATGTTTTTCCTGAACGTGTCATTCCCGACTTTGAAAACTACATGCATCTTTTGTGTAATCAACACTGTTGATACTTCAATGCTAGATTACCTCATCTTATTATTTCACTTTTGTATCTTTACTTTTTTGTGCTTGAAACTGTTTCTAGAAGTTTGTTCGCTTTTTTTTCTAGATATTTATAACTAAGCATCCTGTTTAGTATGACTTGTTTTTCAGTAGGTTTGTGTATTCTAACTTGCTGTATAACTTGTTCGCTTTTATCGCTATGCTCCCTTTTTGTGCCCCTCCTGCTTGGTCTACGGACTGCAGTATGTAATAAATAAATAAAGAATAAAATAAATCGTGACTGCGTGTATCGCTATTTCGAATTTCAGGTGTGATCTTTTTTAAATTTTTTTACAATGTGAGGGAACTAAAGTCGCTGCTTCAAAGAATTCGTTATTTTTTAGAAAAAGTTCAGGCGGAACGCTGAAGTTGTCTTGAAATGGCGCGATGCATACGACATTATTGCTTTTCCTCTGGTGCCTTCTTCGAATGAGGCACCAGCGTGATATCCACGACCTAATTTGTTACTAGAAACAATACTCATGAGCCCTAAAAAACAGTGACAATCCTTAGCGCTCTTAAAAAAACTCGTTGTGATGTGGTCCGAAGCAGAAACTAATTATACAAAAATGTTTTAGAGCTCGAGTACATTCATTAGGACAGCAAAGTAAGTAGGCCACGAAGATGTAATGCTAACATAACTTTTCTTAGTGGTGAAACATTTACTCTCATTTCTCTGTTAGCAACACTGAAGCAGGACTGAAAGTTGGGCCAGTTGGTGACACATTATGGGCAGTACCAGCGCACAAACTCACGGGACGAACAGAAAAGACGCAAACAAGCGCTGTTTGTGTCTCTTCTCTTCGTCCCGTGACTTTGTGCGCTGGTACTGCTCGTAATGTATCACCAACTAGCCCAACTTCCAGTCCTGCTTCAGTTTATTTCTTCTACAAAGGCGTCTTTTCCTCGTGTTAAGATATGTTTACAGCACTTGTTTGTGTCTCTTCTCTTCATCCCGTGAGTTGGTGCGCTGGCACTGCCCATAAAGCAACACTGACATTGTATTTTTATCACTGTCATAAAGTATCTCGTGTGCGTGAACGATTGATCACATGTCAACTGTTACTGACACGCAGGCATTGTACATAAGATACCACTTTGACAAGATCAATAAAGTCATACGTACGAAGAGCATATGGTTGTGGTGGCAAGCTTAGTAAGATGATTGATCCGCAAGAACGTTGACGACTTCCCCCCGGGGGACGCCAACAGTGCTTACAGAGTACACCGATGAGAAGACCAAAGGCTGCCGCTACGACACCGTACTTCTGCATACGACTGCTGAAGTAAAATTCCTCCTTACATGGTACGCTTATTGCGTGCGTATGTTTAAAATCTTCTATCACAAGCCTCGTTCAAGATCAGATCCCCTCCGTCCCATTGCACTTGTGATGTGCTCAACTACGCCATGTTTAACCAACTAGGTTATGTCTTAGAGCGCTTTCTGACCGCTAGCTACATGTAATCTACGTATAGCATACCGTTCTCAAAGCGTGCGGTTGTAGCTTTGTGGGCGTCATGTAAAGGCAGCCCGCAAGAGGTGGGCGCAGAACGCATGTGCAACGCAAACGCAAAGCTTCGCGTGGGCAGTTGTAAAACTGTATATTCAACAGTATGTGCTTACGCCGAGGTGCCGCAAGCGCGAGAGGTGTGTCAGTGGATGCTATGCTTTGAGCAGGGTGAAACTTTATAGAACCAAGATTCGCGAATTTTTTTATACGAAGTGAACCTACGATGGTGTACAGGTGACTTTTCGAATACGGAGGATCTTGGTCACGTATATTGTCTCCAATGTAGTTCACGCGACAGGTGTGAGCGACCGATTGATTTTATTATTTATTATTTTCAAGTACTGCTGCCTAAAGCAGGGCTATTACAAAAGTTGGGTACATTAATACAACACGAAAGAATAACGGTAATATCACAAGTTCTTCCACAGAACAAATACTGTCACATTTTATGCATAACTTGGTACAAAACGAGGATAATAAACGATATAGATCATAATATTAAACAATAATGCTCAGAAGAAACTATTTCAACAAATTAGTATTTGGAAAACTAGTTACAATAGTGACTTCGTCTATTTGGAAGAGCATTAGACTACACGATGTAATCATCATTATATAGCTGACATATGTGCTTCATTGTACTGCACCACAATGCTCATGCTTCAAAAAAAGCTCGAAACATGCATCTGACCTGCTAAGCTAGAAGCTTAACAGCTTTTTGGTTATTCATACAATACTTTGCTCCGTGTGAATATACATATTTCTTTATGTGTTTGTTCATCAGGAGTTATATTTTGTTTGTGAATTGTTGCCAGCTCCAATGTTCAATCTGCCCTGTGTCTCGACACCACCCATTTTTATGTGCGCCTTGTGCCACTGATCTTGGACGCCTCATTTTTAGATGCTATAACAATTGCCGAATCATCCCAAATAATATGATCAGTGCATGCCAGGCAAGAAAAAAGATATCAGGGCTCTCATCACCTCATCTCACTTCGAGGCTACAATTAATGCCATGCTTTATTATACCACAAAGTACTCCCACTTGACTATGCATCGTAATTTAAGAATTTTGTTGTGAGAGCTACATTGGCTACTATATTGACGTTTTGCTGCATTCGGTGGTTGCACCGCTCACGCCCTCACCTGACTTGCGACAGAGAAGCCAGTGAAACCACATTGCAACTGCGCTTACAGTTCAAAGTCAACAATGTGTGCGTGTTCAACTCTATTGTGCTGTTCAAACTAAACAGAGAAGGATCAGGCACTGCATTGCAAATATAGAAGGGGCGGCTTGGTCGGATTTGTCAGCAGACATGAAAAATGAGTCGAAGCCATGGCCTGAAAGGAGCCATAGATTTCGTCATCGAAACGAATAAAAAAAAACAAGTTGCAGCTTTGCCGCAAAGGCGAAACCATAAGTGCCATAGAAACAAATTGGAAGCTCACGCGCAAACTGGCAAGCAAACCAAAACGTGCCTCACGTTTCTCAAGCACAAATGACGCAAGAAACGTACTCACAGGCTCCGATGAACGCGAATAAGTGTCTTAGTTGTTTTATCATATGAAGGCCGTGCAACGATTGCAGTGACCATTTGCTCCCCCTAACTACAACAAAATTGTTCCAGTGCAAGCCCAACGCCATCCAATACGTAAGATTTTCCCCACCGGAAGATAAGGGCGTGAGAGAGATCGTCCTCTCCACAAGCCAAAGTAAGCATGATAGATAAAAGCCACTGTGTGCTCATTGCGCCATCTTGCTGATAATGCTGAAAACACGATAATTCCCTCTCGAGATCCCACCAACAGCGGTAAGTGGTAGATATAAATAGCTTGCTGTGGGAGCGTTCAAGGAGGTACCCTTTGGTGGCTCAGTGGGTAAGTCCTCGCATTCACGACGTGGAGGTTCCACGTTCGGTTCCGCGCGCCACAGTCTTTTTTCTGGATTTTCTTCTGTTATGCGCCTTCATATATATAGATACGTATACATATACGGTGCATGACATCGACGCCGACGCCCACGTTGATGCCCACGCTGACGCCAGTGGTGAAATCCAACCGAGAGTGTCCATAGAATTGCTATCGTAATAAAAGAGCCAGCGAGCTATGGACGTGGAAGATGAATGAGCCACATGTCTCGAAAAGCGTAACTCTCCAGAGAACGTAGCCGAAAACAATACACCGATTTACTGGGCACACACAGCAGCTCTGTGGATGCAGCCTGCCAGCCATTTCCAAAGGCAGGTTGTGTTCGCAAGTCTGTTGCGGATGCTACCTAAATTTCTCCTTTAAGCTTATCTCAAATTGGCGCTGCGCACACCAAGGCATAACTGAATGGAGTCGGAGCCGTTTTGTTTTTTAAGTTGCATTCCGTGCCATATTAACCAACGTTTTTTAGCATAACAAATATGGCTGAAAAAATTCCACATGTTTCTTAATGTTTGAAACTTTTCCTGCTTGCCTACAGGGCTGCGTTTTCGCTCAGACACACTGGCTCACTTGGGGACAAATATCGCAATATATAGTGAGCACTTGTTTGCCAAGTCTTTGCCTCGCTGGCACTATATTCATTTACTGGAATTGACACTGCAAAAGTTTATAAGCTTTTGCTCCTTATCTTAGAGAAGTAAATTCTCTAGGAAACACTGCGCACTTACTTTTTTAGGTTTATGAACTGAACCTAAATTTTGTGTGGTTTAGCACTGCATTTTTTTGCGTTTGGCGTGTTTTACAGTTCTTAAGTTTATTTATTACTGTTCTTTCAAGGACAAATCAGTGCGCTTCTACTGCATGTGTTCTAGTAAGAAGAGAAATTCAGAGCTTACGAAACTCAGCAAATCGTTTTAGTGATCAGGATGAAGTAATCAGTGCTGTTTTGCTGTTTTTAATGAAACAATTTCTGGTTTGTGTGTGTGTAGATTTACCAGGGTAATAGTGGGATGCCCTCAAGGGTTGCCTAGAGTCGGCTGATGGGAGTCCCAAGGGCTTCCATTTGGTAAAGTGATCCACCATCACAAAGAAGTCAAAGCTATGTCGCAAAGGCAAAGCATTGAATGCGTTACCAACAAACTAAAAGATCTTGCGTGGAACGGAAATCAAATAAGAACGTGCTGCGCGTTTCTCGCGTGCAAATGACGCACGAAACGTGCTCACAGGTACGGATGCACGTGAATAAGCGTGTCAGCTATTACTTCGCCTTGTTTGAAAAGCGCGCGCTTTTTGCTAACGCAGATTGCGATAATTTCAGTGACCTTTGTGCACCTGGTAGGTACAATAAAATTGTTCTAGGTAAAAGCCGAGGCCAGGGAAAACGTGCAATCCTCTCCTTCACCCCACCGCGTGATAAGGGTGCGCGAGGTGGTGGGACAAAGTACTTGGGGAAGATTAAAGCGCCCTCCGCCGCACGATGTGGCGATGTGTCTCGTGGTGGCTTCTTGCTGTTAATGCTAGAAACACAATTCCCTCCGAAACGCCCGTCAGCACCTATGAGTGGTAGATATAAATGGCTTGCCGTTTGCAGGGTGAAGGGTGCGCTCCGCGGAATTTTCGTGGTTAACGCCTCGCTGTCACGACGCAGAGGTCCCACGTTCGATTCCGTGCAACAGAGTGTTTTTATAAACCTCTTCCCTTGTATTTTCATATATATAGATACGTATACATATACGGTGACTAACGGCAACGCCGGTGGCATAATCTAGCCGAGAGTGTCTATATAATTGCTATCGCAACAATAAGGTAGACAGAGGCTGGCACGGTACGCGTAGGAGCTTCATACAAACTGTTGGAATTAGAAATTGCTTTTGCGGCAGAAGGCGGCTATAGTCTGCACAGCAGCAGTTGTCTCCACAAGCGGTAGCAGGAAAGGTTAGTTAAAACGCTTGGTCATTCAGTGATGCGTATGTTTTGTCATGCATGCATATCATTTTATAGCCTTTTCTTAGTTTGGCTACCATAGTGCCTTGTTCATGGGCACAGCTGTAGGTTATATTTCCAGCTACAGAATGTCAAGCCATCAACACACTTAGTTTGAATGCTTCGACACAGCATCTAAACTTGTTTTTACTAAAGTCAGCGCTGCGAAGTGTTGGATACTGCATGTTTGCTGCACCTTATAGTACATGAAGTTGGGGTTGATTTCAATAGTAATTGTTTGCATGTCTGCCCGACCAGTGGGTTTGAAGGACCAACTTGGCAAGTCCATTTTTGCCATGTTTCACTCGTTGCTATACCGGGTGTTCAAAATTAAGCTTTATGATTTTTTTAAAATTAGGCGCTCGAAGGCACGTGAGAACCACTTGTGCAAATAAGTTAAGCGGCCAGGGGGACAGAAAGTTAGATGATAATTATCGCTGTCAGCAGCCCAATTAACTAAAATTAATTAATTAACTTTTTACTGGCTGCGGTAAGTTGGCATGTTTATATTGAAAAAATGTAGGCAGTGGTGTTTGTACACAGTTTCAGTTGGAAGATTTTTTCTAGCACGCCTGTGTTCCGAGATATCCGGCTCCAAAGTTTAATTGTCTTTCGCACGATTACGCATGCAAGAGGGTGAGGGTCCGCGCAAAGCTCCTCCCTAAAGTGACGCATCTGTTGCGTGTGGTGTTTAGTGTGTGAAGAGGGTGGAAGCGTAGGCATAGGTGATAGCAATTACCCTTGCCCTCTTCGGCCGTCGAAATCAAAAATCGAAGAACGCTTGCAACCAGTGTCGTAACACGCAACTGCAGAGCCTCTAACGATAGTGGCAGATACCATGCCGAGATAATGGTGCGAGCGGAGAATCTGGATGCCAGTGCGCGTGCGTAATAATCACTAGAGAAGCATGCGTGGTCGTTGCCTGGGCTACGCGAATAGCGTGACTGCTGATGTCCGAGTACTGTAACTTTTATTGAAACAAGAGCAACAACTCCACCAATAATAACTGAAACAGTTTTATCCTTGCTAACGCATATTTCCTGCTGCTACATAAGCATATTTCGGTCATGCACAAATCTCATCGAAACTCTTCACCTCTCAAGACGTCAATGCCCCAAAAAGTGTTCAAAATGCCTGCCTTCGGCAGCAACGCAAAGCATGAACCGCTGTCGCGTCGACTCGATGACTCGGCGCAGTACTTCTGCAGGAATACTCGCACAGGCAGATGTTATCCTGTCCTTCATGTCATTAACATCGCTGGGCTCTGTTACGTAAACTCGATCTTTAACGTAGCCCCAAAGGAAAAAGTCGAGCGGAGAAAGGTCAGGTGATCTTGGTGGCCAAAACATCGCTCCTGCGCGCCCAATCCACTGTTGTGGAAAACGTCTGTCCAACCAGTTCTTCGCCCTGGTAGAAAAATGTGGTGGTGCTCCATCGTGCTGAAACCATACTTGGCGCAGGTCATTCAGGGAAAGACTGCAGACAAGATCATCAATGACAACACCTAATATTTCTTCTGTGTACATCTTTCCGTTCAAGTTGTCCTCAAAAAAGTGAGGTCCGATGATCCTGTCCCCGAGTATGCCGCACCACACATTCACACTCCAGCGAACTTGATGCTTGTGCTGCCTCAGCCAGTGTGGGTTTTCTTGTGCCCAATAATGGGCGTTGTGAAGATTAACACTTCCATTTCGGCAAAACCGAGCTTCATCAGTCCAAATTATTCTGTGCAAAAAGTCATTTTCTTGATCAGTTTTGATGAGGCCCCAATTGCAGAAGTCAACTCGCCTTTCAAAGTCCGCCTCATTTAGGTCCTGATGAAGGTAAACGTGATATGGATGGAACTTGTGCTTTCTTAAAACATTTGTGACTGTTCCGATGCTGCGACCGCACTGATCGGCAATCTGTCGGATGCTGAGCTCTGGCATCGAGGTTACGCACGCGACAACGTCGATTTCAAAGTCTTCATCGACGATTGCCTTCCTGGTCCGTCTCGGAAGGTGGACAGAGCCTGTTGTGCAGAAGCGTCGAAACAGGTTTGTGAAAGTGGGCCTTGTTGGAAGGGGACGGTGTGGGTGGCGAGACGCGTAAAGCTCCATTGCTAACGAAGCGTTGCCATTCATTTCAGCCATTGCAAGCACCACGTCTACTTTTACTTTGGTAGAATACCTCACGCCAGAAGCAGCCATATTAGCTCGAAAGGACTCCACGTGGATTTCCTTGGTAGACCTTCAATGCAGAGACGCTGTGCTCTAACCGGAGGCACCCTAGTGCAGGACGGTCCTGCTAACGCGTTCACAAGAAGATGTCTCAGTGTGATCTAAAGTCACGAAAAAACGTCGCGAAAAATGGTCTCCTGTTATCGCGTTCATCAGGATCATGCGTAAGGCTCATGGCGCACCGCGCTGTCACATTTTGATTTCGCCGGCCGAAGAGGGCAAGGGTAATTGCTATCACCTATGCCTACGCTTCCACCCTCTTCACACACTAAACACCACACGCAACAGATGCGTCACTTTAGGGAGGAGCTTTGCGCGGACCCTCACCCTCTTGCATGCGTAATCGTGCGAAAGACAATTAAACTTTGGAGCCGGATATCTCGGAACACAGGCGTGCTAGAAAAAATCTTCCAACTGAAACTGTGTACAAACACCACTGCCTACATTTTTTCAATATAAACATGCCAACTTACCGCAGCCAGTAAAAAGTTAATTATTAAATTTTAGTTAATTGGGCTGCTGACAGCGATAATTATCATCTAACTTTCTGTCCCCCTGGCCGCTTAACTTATTTGCACAAGTGGTTCTCACGTGCCTTCGAGCGCCTAATTTTAAAAAAATCATAAAGCTTAATTTTGAACACCCGGTATATTCCACGCAGCCCCATCGAATCCCTTACAATATGCTTGTCTCTGCATTCAAGCTTTATGTGCGACAGCTAAAACACTGTTCGTTTTCGATATCGCCGCTGCCGCTTGAAGGAGGTATTATATTCGTATACAAGATGAACTGCTTGCTCACCACATTTCATAATTATTTATTGTGGAATATTTACAAGCACTATAAATTTGCGTTTCCCCAGTTTTTCCAATACATCGTTCCTCCTTTAGCCGCAGCTGCGATTTCAAAATAGAAAGTTGCGTGAGTTGTCGCACACAGTGGTTCATTGCTGAGACAAGCGTTGGCAACAAATTCCTTGGGCTTGAGGGAAAATAGCTACGACCAATATGTGGCAAAAACGGACTAGCCTGATGTATTTTAGACCCGCCAGATAGGCAGATGTGAACTGAAAGTTCACAGGTGAAATAAACCTGCACCCCATCTATTGTGTGCTGCAGTAAAAAAAACCATGTCCAACGCTCACTGGCGTTACCGTCAGTCGAAGCAGGTCGAGGCCACGTGGTAAAGTAAAGCGTTTTTTTGGCTGTACATGCCTAATGGAGAAAGGGCTGAAATTAATAGGTACTTTCAATTGTTAATAGTTGCATACAGAACTAATTAGGTATTGTTAAATATTAGGTGGTATCTAGCTGTTGCATGTTCTGTGGTGTCTGTAGTGTTCTGCAGAAGAGAAATCTCAAATGTGATCAATGGTTGTACTGACATTCCAGCCGTTGCTGTTGCATGACGTGCAAGCCTTCCCCAAGTCACAATTTGTTTGGACGATAGTCGTATTTATAAAAATGAGTTTCCCAGTTGGCTAGGTTGTATAAGGAACACATAAAATTATTTGCTATTGTGTATTGAGTGCAAGTGCTTCCTTAGTGAGCCTAATGAACTGTGCAATGATAGGAATTTCTTAATGAACAGAAATGAATTTGTTCCCTTGGAGCTGTGTGAAAAGGAAAATTTTGGGTGTTAAACGAATCAGAATATTGAAGTGTCAGTCTGAATGATATATTTTTGAACATTTGTTGATTATATCTTGAATACTTCGAAGTGAAATCACAGAAGAAAGGTTGCAGAAGATTTCCAAGCACATTACTATGGAACAGGAATGTGCCATTGATTTTTGGCTAGGATGGTGAGTTCAACAGAGAAGGTGCTTCCTTGTTTCATCGTGGATAAGGCGTTGCTGACCAGATTCTATTTATTTACCATACTTAGTGCAACCAATGTGGTGCCTACAGCAGTTTACTTGTGAAATATTACCATCATCTTCTGTGGAGGCCTTGTGATTTGGTGTACAGAGGCGTGCTCCTTTCGAATTTGGAGTTGCTGCTCTGCCGTTCCGGTGTCTGTGTATAAAAACACCTGAAATTTGAAATAGTGAAAACGTTCGTCTAATCTCTTTAAGACAATTCGGTCCGAAAGAAAAAAAACAACACTGATAAAAGCTTCAACTCTTGCCATGCAGGCTTGAACCAGCACCTTCATGAGCCAATCTGATTACGCCTGTAGTGGAGCTAGTGGAGCGGTAAGCATAAAAAAATGAAGGGGTGACTGTAGCGGTACAGTGAATCTACATGTTGGAACCAGCATTTTCTCGAGTAAATACGATTGCTACCATAGCTTGAAAGGCAGCTTCGCCGCAACGGGCAGAAGTAATGGGATAAAGCATCTTAAAATATCTGAAGGCGCCGCAGTCACTTTTGCATTTACTGCTATTGTCATCGGTATGTTCGAACAGTAAAACTTTCAGTGGAAATCATTCAATTAGCAAATGCTATTCGAAGAGTATTCGAAAGTTTTAATATTTGCCCACCCATAATTTTTTTTCTAAATGTAAGAGCACAGATCTGCAACAAACATATTAAACTTCATTTATAAAATAAGGCAATGTTGTATTGAATTGTTCATTTTTTCTATCCCCTGCAGTTCTGCCAAAAGACTTTCCAAAAAGAAAGTGAAGCAGGTGAACCCAAATATGAAGCGGAGACCAGGGCAGAAAAAATATATACAGAGAAGTCACATTAATATTCCCGTTATCAGATCCCATCTCAGTTTTAGTATGTTATAAACAAGAGCCCATTCCGCAGGTGGAATCTCTTAAATATTTTGGAACAATTTATAATGCCAACCTAAACTGGATTCCCCACATAGAAGGCATGGCATCTAAGGCACAATGCGCCTAAGTAATTTTTCGTAGACTGAGCAGCCGTCAATATGGTCTACGCAGAAGCACAATGGTGATGATATATAAAATGTAATTCGGGTGCGTATTGTTCTCAGGTGGCCCTGCTTACAAAATAAAGCCTCTGGTTTTGCTTGATTAAGAAGCCTTGAGATTGTGTTTAGGACTTCCTAGGTTTGTAACAATGTTTTGTATCAGGAAGCATGATTACCTACATTGCCTTGCTGTTCTCGTATCCTAACGGTGCAGGCGTTTTTGAAATTTCATACCTATGCGCCAAGACGATCTGCATATGCTTTTATAAATAACCCAGACACCTTTTTTCTTGCCCATTGGCTATGGTTTCGAACACCGCAGATTGTTTTTGTCCAGAAACAACTAGAGAGGATAATAGTAAAAATTCGAGATGTGATTGCGGGGCAGGTTACAATTCAAAATCTTAAGATAGAATTTGATGAGATTTTCCCCTCAAAGCCCAAATTACAATCCTATAGTGTTTTCATAGCCGCCTGCAGGATTATCTTGCACACGCAGAAACAAATAATACTATAGCCCCAGATGCTTCAGTAATGTATGAAAAGACAGGTGTAGGTATATACTCCATTCGCTTGAGTGCCATTTTCATTGAGATTACCAGATTTCACCACAGGTTTTGAAGATGAACTGTGGGCAATAGTTCTAGCGCTGCGAATGCTACCTTTGAATGACGATAACGCAATCATAAGAACGGAATCCCTGTTAGTATGTATATCAATTATGGCGTCAACAAAATAAATGGCAAAATAAAGACGCTCCTCATGCTAGTGCCTCCTCAGCTGCAGCTACTAAAATTATTATGGGTACCTGGTCATTGTGGCTTAGAAGTAAATGAAATCGCCGACTCTCAAGCATGAGCAGCATTGTGAGGGCCAGTACTATCAGTCCTTCGCTAAGTGGCCACTATAAGTGCGACACGATACAGAAAACTTGCGCTTCGTGCAGATGCTATGGAAGGATTAATGTCAACACCAAAATTTAATCACTTAAGATGTCCGTGGTAAACTCATTGGTGTCCTACAAGACAGTTGGAAACCATAATACCCAGATTTCCATGTCGTGTCCCCCCGTTAAATTTCCATTCACATAGGGCTGGTCTGGCGATATCACCGCTATGCAACTTTTGTTCAGAATAAGAAACAATAGAACACTATTTTTAATCATGTCGCCGATACAAATTGCTCAGGAAAACAATCTTAGTCCTCCCATTCGCTAGCCTGGGGCTGAACTTCACTATAGAAAATATACTTTCCTTCGGTGCTTCCGATCTGGGCTTCAGCCAAGAGAACGTTTTCTATGCAGTTTGCAGGTACCTTAAAGAAAGTAAAAGAATTAAGCTTTTAATTGCGGGATTATTATTCCTGCAAAAACTTCCAACATACACAGGAGTTTTGTTGAATCATGCTGATTCCTGTTCAAGGTTATGAATGATTGTCCGATCTGAACGAGTGACAAACAACTATTGCACTCCTTTTATTTTGCCTAGCGTGCCTTTATTTTTTTTTATTTTTTTTCTCCGGTGGGTGGTTTCAATATTCAGTTAAAAAAATCTTACTGAATTAAGTCATCTATTTTGGCCAATCCCCCTGAGTGAGTACGAGCCATGACTGTGGAATCATCATCATCATCATCACCGTCATTATCATCACCATCATTATTTTCAGTCCTACACTACTGGGCAAGCCTGCTGTTTATTCCCATGGGCACGTAAAAGAGCTTGTTTTCTTCTACGGTGCATAAACACACCAGTCTAGATTTCCCCAAAACACATCAGCCCGTATCACACCAGAAAACGACCATATACACCAGACTGGATGTGTATGCCAGAATCCGCGTGTGAATTGCCGCTCTGGTATGTGCGGGAAAAACATACCAGGCATGGCCTGGTGGATTTTTTGACTGGGGAATGATTCTGTTGTAGTTACCGAGCAGACAAAGGTCACTGCAATCAATGCAGTCTCCGTTTGCGAAAAGCGCGCGCTTTTCAGGCACAAAAAAGTAAAAACTGAGACGCTTATTCACGTGCATCTGACTTATACTCGGGGACAAATACGTTTCTGTGGTAATGAATAGAAGGCTACGTTGGCGGAGCTACTGCTCCTGTACTTCTCCGCGAAGTAGTCCGGTTTGGCACAACGTTCAAATGACGGCCGTGTTCGGGTAATTCTACTGAACACGATTTGATATATCCGCCTACGCCACTACAACCATTTGTGAGTAAAATTAAACACAATCTCCTTCAGCGTGTCGACTGAATAGCTCGGAGGGGACGCGCGCTCATCTACAGACGAAGACCCCATTTTGACTGTTAAGTGCACGTAAAACGTGCGAAGTTTTCAGACGCACAAAAACACATAAAATACTGTTCAGAAACCAACAACAAATATTAAGATCACCATGGTGCGTGCAGCGTTTCTTTAGAAACAGCATCTAGTAGAAAATAATGCTGTTCTTTTATATTATCACGCGGGAATCACGGACGCATTTTTGGCGCTATATTTTACAGCAGTGGCACATGCCCACTTTGCCCCCCATAGCCTTCTCTTCATTGCCACAGAAAGTTGTCCCCGAGTATACTAAGTACGTTTCGGGCGTCATTTGTGCGTGAGAAATGCGGGGCACGTTTCGAAGGGCTTTTCATTCTGCGCGTGCCCTTCCGATTTGTTCATGTCGCGTTCATTGCTTCGCCTTTGCGGCAAAGCTGTGACATTTTAGTTACAATATACTACATCCTTCATTGAACCAAAAGATTACTTTGTTTTGGTGCCTTGGTCATCGGGAATCTTTTTTTTTATTCGAGTGTGGGAGATTGTCGAAACGCGACAAAAGGAAAAAAGTGATTATTTTAAGCATTACCTGAAACGTTTTGTATATTTAATTTGTTTGTGCGGACATACCAGGGCATATTATATTGAGCTTCCTGGGAGACAAATGACACAAAAAGCAATGATTGCCGTTCAGGACGTTACTCCCTTCATTCGGGCTGCACCAAGGTTTTCGCGTGTTCTTAAGGAAGCCCTCAAGAAACATGGCGAGGATTGGGGCACATGTGCAAGTAGTGCCATATCTCGTGAGCCACAGTAGTGGCCTGCCATAACAGAGTGAAAAACAGGCGAAAGGCGAAAAATTATAACTGAAGAAATACGCTAGATATCGCAAATAACTCCCAATTTTGTAGAGCACAGTCTTGACTGAAAAGTCTAACAAAGTTAAAATGTCACGCTCTGTCCACGTGGCTTCTAACTGCCTTTATTATTTTACATCGATATTCTATGTGTTTTAATGGGTGATCTTCAATTGTCTTCGAAAGCTGCACGCTTTTAGTGCGGTAGTACAATTTGACCAAAATGTACCGAGAGGTTTCTGCTACATATACCCTGGAGTCGTTTTTGAGAACTTGCTTTTTTCAAGATATACGATTGGCCTCACCGATTTCTCATTCAGTTAGAGCAGGCTGTCATCCCTACGGCCGAGAAATGACGCCTCGTCCAGATGTCCCCAATTCTTGGGAGTGCACGTAAATAAATGGCGGAATATTTATGTCAGGTCGTTCACAAACACATCTTTAGATTGAGCTTCAACAACGTTTCTCCAATACCTTTATTAAAGAAACAAGCACTAGAAAATACGAATCTCGTACAATCTTATGACCAATTCGGTTTTCACGGCATTATGTCTACTGAATTAGCTCTTAGTAGTTTTGCTGAAAGGATTAGCCATCAACCAAGGTCTTTTAGTCGAATCTTTTTTTCATTGACTTCACCAAAGCATTTGATTCCATCGATCATCATATTATCTTAAAGAAACTTGAAGTTTATGGCATTTCTGAACCACCTTTAGAAAAATTCGTAGATATTTAAAAGACAGATCTCACAGAGTTTAAATTGATGAACTCCCCTTTTTACCAAAAACTACGAATGTAGGTGTTCCACAAGAATCAATTTTTGGACCAATTTTATTCCTAGTATTCATGAATATATTGGCACAAATAATAACACAAGGACATTGTCTACTTTATGCCGATGACAACACCATCTTCGTATCTGATAAGAATCTTGGCTCATTGCAGAATAAACTAAACGCTGACCTAGATAGCGTTTGTTGATGGTGTGTAAAAACAAGCTAATAAATAACCCATCTAAGACGAGATCTATGCTATACCATTCGTCAAAAAATCTGCTTCTTCATCCTCTTGCAGTTTCTTTAAATAATGATGTGATTTCAAGATCCACGACGACAAAACTTCTTGGTGTTGTTCTAGATGACAATATGAAGTTCCATAATGATACATACTCACTAATTCTAAAAAAAATGTCATGAGGCACTCAAGTAATTATCAAAGCTTGCTATTTTTCTCGTCTGCACATTCTCATGTCTTAATAATATGCGTGCATACACAGTTACTTCTCATACTGCCTTTCATTCTGGGGTAATACTTATTACAGACATCTTCATCAACTAGAAATTTTGCAAAAGCAAGCATTACGATTGGATACATTTCAATATTGCACATCTCCCTCTACTCCCATATTCCATTCTGTAAATGTTCTTCCTTTGCGCATGTTAGTTCATCCGAAGGAGTCGCTACTAATATTTCGTCTCATCAATACCGATCTCAATATTCCAGGTCTTACTCGCTCCAGCTTCATCAATAACAATAATACAAGACTTTCAAAGTGACCTCACCTACTCCTTCCTAAAATTAGAACAAATGATTGGCAATATACTGTTGCTTTTATAGGCATATCAGTTTGCAATTTATCGCCATGGGATATAAAGTCATCTTCATTAGTTCATTCAAACGTACAACTAAGTATATTTTTATTAACACTTTGACACAAAAAATTCACTAGGTCTTATGTACCCTACTACTCCAAAATGTGCTGCTGCCACTTTCAAGTGTTTTACTTTGCCCATTTTAATACTTGTTCGAGTGTGTAGTTGTTTGTGCCACAATTCCTTGTTTTAATTAAATTTGTGATTTCTTCTATGTTTCGTTGTTAAAAATATTTTACGATTTACGTTTGCAATTGTCTTGGTAGGATTTTTTTATTTTTTTGATATTTATGAATAATTTACCTTCATTACTAATGCTGTATAAATTATATAAAATAAATGACTCACTGTTTCCCTAGTTTTCTGTAAACCCCTTTTTATGTTTTCTTAGAATAACCCCTCGACAATTCTCACTCCGATCCTCTGAAGTTGCATTTCTTGTCCACCTTGTAATCTCGTTCGTAGATTTTTGTCAAATAAATGAATAAATAAAATTAAGCCAACCGCTAAAAAGGCTTCACACGACAAAAAGCTTCTGCCATGTGGGGTAGTTCGAGGTGAAATGTAGCTAGCGTTCTGTGTGAGTAGGTTTCCTGAAAACCGAAAAGGACAATTACTGTTGTTGCCTTCACGCTAGTAAACTTATAATGGGGGGCGATTCATCAGGCACGAACTAAGGCTGTTACGCGCGGGCGAGAAACAAGTCACAACTTTGCTGCAAAGGCAAAGCAATGAACGCAAGAGCAACAAATCGGAAGGTCACCCGAAGAATGCGAAGCAGATCAAAACGTGTCGCGCGTTTCTCACGCACAAATTAAGCAAGAAACGTAATGACAGGTACAGATGAACGCGAATAACTTATGACAAACAGTAAAGAACCTGCGAAACGTGCACACCTGCTGCATACCTACCCCTATATCAAGAAGCTTTCTTGGTGGCTATGTATACTCGTCCGCATGTGCTCAAGTGGAGTTAGAGACTTTGGCAGGGATGATCGCGCAAAAACAGTTTTGCCGAAAAGATGAAGCAACGAATGTGATAGCGAGAAACGGACAAGGTATATATACCAAGTGAGGCTGGCCGTCAAATCAATTAGATCCGATCTCACTTAAATCTACAAAACACAGTAAGAGAACACGGTCACCCCAGGCACAGTCTTCACACTATTTTTTCGTGTTGAGAGCGCAGCCCGTAGAAGCTCTCAGCTGCTGTGGTGACACAAGGCGCGTACTTATTGTTGTCGCGCCCGTGTGCTCAGATTTGGGTGCACGTTGAAGAACCCCAGGTGGTCAAAGTTTCCGAAGCCCTCCACTAGGGCGTCTCTCATAATCAAATGGTGGTTCTGGGACGTTAAACCCCGCAGATCATCATGATCATCAACTTATCGTTGTCGCGACAGCGCGGCAACTACAAGTGACTCCCCCCCCGCCCCCATTGTTCAGTCACGAGATAAGCGCGCGCACGCCAGAAAGGCGATGTTCATTCCGCAAAAAGAAGAAGAAAGCGTATCTTTTCCTTCATATATACACACATATAAATATGCGTGATTTCTGGCGGCGGCGATGGCAAAAAACAAGCCGAGACTGTCCATACAATTGCTATCGCAATACAAATAGAAATTCAGGCCCCTAGCCTGGTGAAACCAATGCGCCGGTCTGCAAACAAGCTTGTACCGGCAAGTTGGTGATACGCCAAAGGGCACTACAAATGGCATATAGTTGATCATACGACATAAGCTTTCGCTAATGGCTAGTTAACTGTCTCTTGTTCAGGAACGCAACATAACACAAACGTGTGCTCTAGTATGCTAAGTGACTGTGCCCGCAAGTACTAGTATATAGTTCTGCTAACGTGCCACTTTGGTTATTTGCGATGTACAGAAAGATATATACGTTTGCGCCGTCACAGCTGGAATCAAGAGCCGTGCCATGGGGGGGGGGGAAGGGGAGTTTGAGAGAGGAGTCCACGGGAGGGTGTCTTACTTACCGAATGTATACCAGTGCGTTGTTTCTATCCCAAAAAGAAATAGAGGCTAAACAAACAAGGTAAGTTCTCACATTGCCAATGTCTATAATTTTTAAGAAACTGCACACCATGCCTCTTACTCTAAAACACTGTAAACAGAGGATATTGAACTCAGGTCTAACTACGGTGCTCTTTTGCTTTTTTCTCTGCCTTGTTTATGTTTTATTTTTGCGCCAGAATTGATAGGTTGAGCAGAATCAACCCAACTAATTTAGGGTAAAGTTAGCTCAAGAGGCTTTAAGGAAACAGCTTCACTCACACAATAAATGTCTCCTAGAGCACTGCTCACACATATATTGCCAGTGATCATGTGAGGCAACATTTAGAATATAAGTCCCATAACTTATCGCGCAAGTGATTTCTTTTTTTGTTATTGTCAACGCTGGTTTTATTGTTGGTTGCCATTCCCAATTCTACCTCTAGGTCACCAGAGCGGATGACCAAATGTGTGCTTCGTCAGCCTATCAGTTGCTCCGGTGGCATCTCAGGCTGAGAGCCATGTATGAAAAGAAGCCATCTTTCTTTCGCTTTGTACCAAAGGCTGCGTGCACCATTTTCGTCACGCCGATGAGTCACGAGAGACGGCCTCGCACAGCGAGCCGATATCCTCGCTCGGACGGTTTCGTGGTCAGCGCCAACCCACCCCCTTATCCCCCCGCGCCCTAAGCGCCGTGATCCGCATAGACGACAGTCATCTTTGAAGCAGTCAGCCACGTGGAACAACATCCCCCCTTGGTCCCGAACATATACTTTCCCAGCGCTTTCCTACGTCGATGGATCCATACGCACACCAAGGAAGGAAGAAAGAGAGCGGAGGAGCCAGGGGAAGGCCGGCAAGCAGCCTTTCCCGTATACCCGATCCCTCTTTTCTCTTTTTGCCATTCTGCTAGAGCAGGCTAGTACAGCCGTGCTGGTCATTTCACCGGGATTTCTCGTCAATGCCAGCTGATTTTGATTCTTCCCGGCGTTATTTCTTTTCGATCGCACTGTTATACTAGCGACCTCCCTAAATAGGGCTTTGGTTCATCTTCTCAGAAGCCTGGTCAGTAAGTTCACCCTATATCGCTGCCTTTTTTTTCTCGCTCAGGAATAAAACAGCCACACGATCGTGCTTCGTCAGCCATATCATGCTGTTCTTGGCCCAGTCACCAGCCCCTCGTATATTCCTTTTGATCGTCCACTGCTCACAAAGTGACGACTATTTCTAACCCGGAAGCTACATTGCACACGACAACCGTTCTTTAATTTTTATATTCTGGTTTTCTTTTCCTTGAAATATGTGAGATATCAAATGCACCCCACCTTTGCTATGTGTTTGTTTTGCTGTGCGAAAGTACCTGAATCTTTTCTCAATCTCATCCTTACACGGCCAACTGGCTGCACACCACTTTGTGCACTTTGAACTCCTCTCATTTTTCCCACGATAACTCCCGCGCACCTGCGTCATTTCAGGGGTGACCTTGGAAAGGGGAAGCATCGTGGATATCCCTCATAAGCCTCGTGGT
The DNA here is from genome assembly GCF_043290135.1 of Rhipicephalus microplus. Classification (NCBI taxonomy): domain Eukaryota; kingdom Metazoa; phylum Arthropoda; class Arachnida; order Ixodida; family Ixodidae; genus Rhipicephalus; species Rhipicephalus microplus. The sequence continues at coordinate 28,639,256 of NW_027464587.1, forward strand.
TTCTTTTCAATTCCTCAGGCCTTTGCTTAAGCTGCAATAATGAAAACAAGGCATCCAGGCAAATAGCAGGACGAGTGCGTAGGCAAAAAAACAAACAAACAAAGGAAAACGGGAGCCAGAAGACGTCCTTTTCACGAAGGCCTTTCCCAATTGTTCTCACATTCTATGTCGTTGTCATTTCTAAGTACGAGAATGGCGAAGGCAACACTCGTGCCAACTGTTCCTTGCTGAAGCACTCAGCCAGTGCCATGATGAATGTGCTCACAGCCCAGTCCTAGTCAATGCGATTCAGTTCGCCGCCACCAAAGAAAAAAACGCCAGGCCTAAGCGAAAGGCGCAGCACAGTCACAGCAAAAGCTACAAGAGCAGCCTGTGTCCGTAACCACATCGCGCGGAATTAGAAAAAAAAACTAGCACGATTGGCACAGTAGGGCTCGAACCCGGGTTCGCTGGGTGCCAGCCCCGTACTCTAGCACTGAGCCACACCAGTTTTTTTTCATGGTATTTATTAAAGTACTGGGGCAATAGACAATATCAAACGAACAAAAGTACAATCAAATCGCCAAAGTAAGCGCTCAAGCGTTACTCATAAACACTAAATGGCTAACACAGCGTAAGTTCCTCACATGAAGAGTTCTTCACATCGTGTTATACAAACAAAAAAGGGGTGAGGTCAAACAGTTCTCTAAAACGGAGTACCAGTCCGGTCTAAAGTCTAGCTCGTCGTAGATGTTTTTTAGGTAGATAGCCATTTGAATGAAGTGTGCGCTTGAAGAGTTGGTGGGCCCTGCATTGCGGTCTTGCATTCGTGTCTTCCACAAGCTGTGCAAACCCATGACGAAAAACATATCATATGGTACTTCATCAAGTGTTGCTGGCAGAAGATAACGTATTTTGTTAGAATGAATGACGAAACGTTTTTTCAGTGCACGCTGAAGGACATCCCAAAATAGTATGGCATCTTTGCAGCTAACAAAGCAATGTTCAATCGTTTCCGGCACATCACATAGACGGCAGTTAACAGACGGAATGAAAATACCTTTTCTTTCTAACCATGTGCTTACCGCCAATGTTTCAGAGTGGAGTTTATAGAAGAATGTTTTTGAATTTGGTGGAATGTACATTTTACGCACTCGCTTCAACACATCGTGACCAGGAAGATTGGCGTACAGTGAACGGTACAATGGAGGTGGGAAGAGTGCACTCAGTAGGTCCTTATAAAGCACCTTGCGCGTTACTGAGTACAGGTATTCTACAGAGTAGCGAGCTTTAAGGAACTGAACTGCGAGGTAAACTTCCTGCATGAATCCCCACAAGCATGGGCGTTCGGAGAAGTTGGATGAAACAATTAAATCTGGTAAGCAATCAACAAGTGTAACCTGCAAGAAGGAACGGATTACAGGATGGGAATTGTCTCGAAAAAAGAAGAATCGGGACACTATTTGCCATAGATAAAGGTGTTTTAGTCCTAACCCACCCTCACTAACTGGCTTGAATATATTATCACGACGCATGGGCTCAAAAGTCGAAGACCACATGAAACTAGCGAAAATCCGATGAAAGCGTTGTATATAGAATCTTGCGCAATGAATAAGTTGCAATACATAGTAAAGTTTTGTCGCTAAGAAAGTATTACAAGCTTCAGCTCTCCCAAATATCGAAAGTCGATAGGGCACAAATGTCTGGGCCTGTCGTTCAAGCTTAGGGACACGTTCCTTCCAGTAATGCGCACTGAATCTATATGCATGCAATGGTACACCGAGGTATGTTGGAGGAGTTCTTGTCCAATTAATCCCTGCAAAGTGTTTCGGTGTGCTACCCCACAAGCCAAACCACAGTCCTAAACTTTTACAGGCATTTAAACGAGCTCCTGATACCACGCCAAACTTTTCAATAGTATATACCACATTTTCGACACTTGGTTTATCTGTGCAAAAGAATGCGACATCATCTGCATAAGCCAATACTTTAACCTCACTGCCTAATATTCTAAAGCCATGAATGCAACTCGACTGTATTATGCTTAAGCACAGTGGTTCTAGATAAAGTGCAAATAAAAGAGGTGACATCGGGCATCCCTGTTTTACAGAAGAGCGAATAGAAACTGGCTTGGAGAGTTGACCATTAACTATCAGACGAGTTGAGAATTCATTATAGCATAATTTAACGCCTTTAAGAACAACTTTGCCAACAGTAGCTTGTTCGAGAAGAGAAAAAGGAAGGAATGACGAACACAATCAAAAGCTTTTGCAAGGTCTACCTGTAGCATTGCAAGATGTTCTTGAGAACCATGACAGTATTGAAGCATTGTTCGAGCGACATGTATATTGGTTTGTATGGATCGACCTCTGATCCCACATGTCTGATGAGACCCAATGAGGATCGACATAGCAAATTGCAACCTATTTGCTAATACTTTTGCGAAAATTTTGTAGTCCACATTTGACAGCGATATTGGTCTGTAGCCCTCAACGAAGCGAAGTTTTTCCTTGTCAGTTGTTTTCGGTAATAACACAGAGGGACTTTTGCAAAAAGATTGTGGGAGTGTATCCATGTCGTAACTCATCTGAAAAATATTCAGCAATATAGGAGCAAGCGTTTCCTTGAAAGCTTTGTAAAATTCGCCTGAGATGCCATCAGGCCCCGGTGTTTTCAATAAAGGCAAATTGTCGATTGCTTGCTCGATTTCCTGTAGAGTAATGGGCCCATCCATGACTTCACAATCACTGTCCTTCAAGAAGTTCACAAGATAAACAAAACTAGCCTTGAGGTGAGCGTCAGGATCATCAGAGGGAGAGCTAAATAAGCTGTTATAGTACGTTTCGAACGCCAAAGTAATGTCTCCGTTATCTTTTATGAGCACATCGTTAAAGTACAAGTCTGGAATAACTTTAGAAATCGCATGGCGTTGCTCATCAAGTAAAGCTTGGCGCGTCGGTTGCTCAGAATTTAAAGTGCGCTGGTTCCGAGATCTAATACGTGCCCCTTGGTAGCGAGCAGCATCATACCTCTGTAGTTGGCACTTAATATTCTCAATATCTTTGATGTACTTTCCCGGCATTTCGCATTCCATCTCATAAAGATTGCAAAGACTTTTAACAAGTCTCTTTTCATCATTCTTTCTATAGAAAGATTTAACAGCCCCAATTTCTAAAGCTATGGAGCGAACTTCTTGTTTAAAAAGCTCCCAAGCAGCGAAGATATGAAAACCAATCGAAAAAGATTGCCTCAATGCCATCTGGACGCGATTCATGAATTCCTGATCACAGAGGAGCTTCGCATTCATTTTCCAAAGGGCCCACTGGGGATGGAATTGTTTGTGACGATTTTCGCCAATTTGCGCTATGACAATACAATGGTCTGAGAATGACGCAGCCTCGGTGCTGCAGGAAATTTTACGAGATAGGAGTGATGAGGACACGTAAATCCGGTCAAGGCGAGCATGAGAGCTGCCTTGTACTCTTGTATATGCTGTTGCCCGATTCGAGACCCCAATGTCAATTAGTCCTGCATTATCTACAATACCAGATAAAAGCTCACCACTCCTGTCTCTCTTTCCAGACGAATTATAACGATCAATAGCTTCACATACGCAGTTGAAATCTCCCATAAGTACCGTGCATCTGTCGACGTCAATTAAATAACGCACTTTTTCAAATAACTCAAGCCGTTTCGGAACATCATTAAACGCATATAGATTGATAATTCTCCATGGGACTCCTTGCAACAAAAAATCACAGCATATATACCTGCCCTCTTCATCAACACTAGTGCACAATGCTGAACAGGGTAGGCTTTTTCTCAGAAACAACCAACAGCCCGCAGATAAACCTTTAGCATGTGAGACACACGCATTAAACTGAGACAGAAAAGGCCGCAGGGCCTTCTCGGTCTCTTCCTCGCTCTCGATCTTTGTCTCTTGGATGACGACAAAGTCGACACGCTGCCGATTGAGAAGTCTACGGAGTTGTGCTTGTTTCTGCGAAGACCTAAGGCCGCGTACGTTCAAGGTGGCAAATATGAGTCGCTCAGACGGCGCCATGGTGACTACCTTCTAATTCGCTTATCGTCCCGCTTGATCAGTCCTAAGAATTGGCGCTGAGGCTTCCCGTGAGCCCCCAGCAGGCCTCCTAGATCGGGATCGGCGACACTTCCCTTTTGGCGTGGACTTTCGGCGACGGCGTGACTCCCTAGTCACTGACGTTGGGTCACTCCCTTTGCTTGAATCCGAGCTGGACGATGCGCGACGTTTCAGTATTGCTGTATCCGTAGAGATCTGCATATCATCTTCCGACACTGCACCATGATGAAAAAGCTGCTGCGGAGCTGCAGCGCAAGCAGGTGATGAACTTTCTGCGGCATCCAGCCCAGAGTCTCTATCTTGTACTGGTGGTTCTTCGGCATCTTTATGGGTCAGCGCAACAGCACTCTCTAAAGGAACTCCTACTTGTGCTAGGGGTGGTGCGGAGTCGTTTTGGGTATGCGGCTTGCATGATTCACTTGGCCCTTTGCACGCAGAAGTTTCCACTGTGTCAACAGCGAGTGACTTTCTTTCCTCTTCTGGATTCCTTGTGGTAGAGCCTGCAGCATATGACATTGACGGAGTGTCTCCCGTTGCGTCCAGAACCTCGGTGGCATCCATAATATGCTCTTGTAGGTTATCATCTGGCTGTTTTGTGTGCTGTCGCAGCTTGTTGGCGTATGTCATAACACAATCTTCGGCCGAATGACCGAAGCGTCGACAGTTGTCACAGCGAGGGGTCCTGCAGTTTCGACGGATGTGTCCAACCTTACTGCACCGAAGGCAAAGTGGTGGGCGGCCAGGTATCAGGACGAGGCTTTGCACTTCGCCGACAACAAGAATGTGAGGAATATCCGCAATGCGAACTCCATCAGCAAGGGACAAAACAACATCCCTATTTAGCGTCCGCATTTGTTCCATGTCCGCTACTTTCCAGCTTTCTTGTGATATTGTCTTGACCTTCCCAAAAGCTTGCAGTGCCTCGCACACATAGGCGTCCTCCAAGCGCTCAGGAAGCCACATAAGCTTCAACTTCACTTCCGTGGGCTCCGGGTCTATAACGAGGCATCGACGACTTTTGACGAAAAATTCGCCTCTTGTGACCAACTTTGTTTTCATCAGCGTTGACTTGCATGTGACCATCCAAACATGAGACATTTGAAATTGACCTATGGAGCTTATTTCCTTCAAGTCAATGATGTCCGAAGAGCATCTCTAAAATCTTGAACCCGGTAGGGGCGAACAGCTAAGTCCGCATGTAGAAAGACAGAGTCCACAACAAGCTTACCGGTGGGAAGGCGAGGAAGTACAACACGGTAGTCGTTGCCACTGGCTGAAGCCTGAGCAGCAGCTCGACCCATGGCCGAGCCACACCAGTTTTTGTTCTTTATTTGCGCCTAAACTTCACACACGGGGTGCTAAGATAAAAATTATTACAATGCGCAGCGAACAATTCAAAAATAACTAATGCCATCAAGCATTATTATAACACATCACATCCTGGATTTCCTTAATGGTCAGCAGAGCTTCTACCCTTTCTAACCATAAAGGTACATGTTCATCTGTTTTTACTACTTCGAGAAACCTCAAGATAATCTCTTTAAAGTACTGTCTTGCTGGTCTCCTCCCAAGGTCACAGTGAAAGCCAACCATTTTAGAGCGCCATATACTGTGCAAGGCCGTCATATTGATAAAATCGAAAGGTAATCCATCTTCATTCTCTACTGTCAATAACCTGATCCAATGAGGGTCTGACGAGAACTATTTTTTTGTCTTTTTTAATACGTCACAAAGTAAACTCCTTCTCTACAATGCAGGAAAACATGGTCAATAGTTTCTGGTTTCTTACAGATTAGACAGTGAGATCCTCAAGGCTTATAAAACCTGTATACGCTCCTCTACACTCTAAAGAAATATCGAATAAAAAAAGGTGCCTTTTTGTCCCACAACAATAATCGTCATCGGGCTTGCGTGCGCTTCCTTTCCTGAAAACTTGGCGCTGGCCACTTTCCTATCGAGAGTGCAATGTAAGCCTGATAATGGGCATGCCGATCGTGACCGGAATGTACCGAGCGTGGGGCGATAGCGCAAGGATGGGACGCAATATAGATGACGTATATTGTTGTGGGACAAAAAGACACCCTTTTTACTCGCTCTTTTTTTAGAGTGTAGGAAGGTTCTTACAGGAAGTATTTCGGTGTGTAATTTAGAAAAGAACGTTTTTTCAAGTGGAGCTGCCGCATTCTTTAGCTCGTTTAAGTACATTCTGACCCTTGCATGTTGTAATTAGCGCTCTGAACAGTGGGATGAGGAGCATAGTGTCACATAAATAATTGTAAGGTTTTTTTCTTTCCAACAGGCCACAGTTAGTCAGTAGAAAAACGAGCACACAAAAACCGCACGCTGGCCCCAACTTCCTTCATGTATTCTCGCACAGCCCATGTGGCAACATGAGTGCTCACAACAAACTCGGGCAGCAGTCTACTTAATCTTGTTTGACACACTGTTAGTAGGAGAGGATCTCTTCTCTTACAAAAAAAGAAAAAAAAAACCTATTTACTAACTGTTTGACAAACCGATGTCCTAGCCCAAGGCCTCCATACAATGTAAATCATGAAATGTCATGATTTACATTTCATGGTACTGCAGCTCTTGTGGTGGTGGTTCGCATGGCATGTTGGAAAACTAGTATTGTATGGCATGGTTACATGGCGAACATAAGTGACAGACCCCAACATGAAAATCATGACATTCGCATCATGTAACAACGTGACTACATGCCACGTTTATGATGTGCTCACTGCCGTTTCGATAGCGTCTCATATATCGAATTAGGTAATACAGTCCGTGATTGGATGACGAAGGTATGTGACTGGTGCAAGCATGATAATCATGAGATGCGTGTCTTGTAACAACATGAGTACATGCCACGCTCGTGGTGCGCTGGCGGCTGTTTCAAGAGCTTCACTAATACAAGTTTTGTATTACGGGACGCGAATGAATTATGAAGGTATGATAGTGGTGCAAACATGATAAACATGAGATGCGTGTTATGTTATAACAAGACCACAAGCTACGCTCATGAAGCGCTCGTGGCTGTTTTGCTAGCTTCGCATGTACCAAACTCGGTGTTACGCAACACGACCGGACGACATAGGTAAATGACACATTCAAACATGATAATCACGACATGCGTGACATGTAATAACATGCCTACAAGCCACACTGATGATGCACTCGGGGCCGTTTCGCTTGCTTCATATATGCCAAATTTCGTATTACGTGACGCGAATTGTTGACTAAGGTATGTGACTGGTGCAAACATGATAATCAACGGATGCGTGTCATGTGAATCACTACATGCCACAGTCAAGGCGCAAATACATTTCGACGTGACGCGGTGCGCGTGTTCCCCGGCGTTCATTTTGTCTCGTCACGGTGGCCTTGCCACGCTAGGCGGAGGTGCTGCTTATACTCGCAGGTGCACGCTAGGTTGCGTTGCTTTGACACATGTGCCTTTCAGTGCGTCCGGTGTTGCTCCATCAAGAAAAGAGGGAGACGCAGTGTTGTCTAGGTAACGCATCAGCGCGAAATGCAGCAAGTCGCATTTCGCACCGGTTGCCGTCAGGCCGCGCCGGCGGACGGTGGTCGCGCCTGGCGTCAGACTACAGAGTGCTCGCGTTTTGCTAACGTGGCATTTCAAAGCCCAGAGTGCGCACGCGTCAACGCTACATTGGAGTATAAAGGGCCTTTCATGATGCGCTCGAGGCCATTTAGCTAGCTCTACATATGCCAAATGTTGTGTTTCGTGGCGTCAATGGATGCAAAGTATATGACTGGCGCAAATATGATAATCCTGACACGCGTGTCATGTAAGAAGATGGCAATAAACCACGCTCATAGCGTGCTCGCTGCCATTTTGCTAGCTCCACATATACTATATTCGGTATTCCGCGACGTGAATCAATGACGAAGGTAAACGACACATCCAAACATGATAATCTTTACATGGAAGTCAAGTACGGCACCATTTACCTGCACCTCGAATCGTTGTGCTGATTTTAAAGTGACACGTCTACATTTTTATTTGTGCTTCGCATATCATCGATTCCCAATGCAAGAGGAATCTGCCATTTTTTCCTTTCATAACTCAAAAAACAAGAATGATGAATAGCTTTTATTTTTTATCGCTGCTTGAAGTCTTCCTACTGTTCTAAATGTTTAACTTCATAATCCAGTTTTATTTCATTGATGCAGTTTATTACCTGATCTAAGAAACGTTTGTCAGTGATGAAAGTCGAATTCATCTTCCACAGCTCCCAAGAAAACGTTCTATCTTGTGTTTTCTCTCTTATATCACATTTAACTAAACAATTTTCACTGACGTGTATTGGGTAGACAGCATATATCTTACAGTGGGCTATTATCTCAAGCGACACGTAAATGCCATCAAGGCGTGCAACGCTATTTCTCTGAAAATGTGTGAAACTCGCTTCCCGCGTTCGCTCCACATAGCCACGCACGTCTTCTAATTCGATTTCAGTATTTATGTCTGCTAACGTCCTACTACTTGTATCGTACATGGCGCGTCCGTTTAATTGATCTCACCCTTTGAGGACACAGTTATAATCACCAAGTCTTAAAAATTATTTTCCAGAGTGAAATGCTCTTTTATCTTTGAAAAAAAAAAACGAACCTTTGTCGCAAACGTTTGGTGCACAAATACACACAATACGTCACTGACATTCACCTAAAAAAATGGCAGATCTTACGTACAGTGGGAATCGATGATACGAGAAGCACGAATGAGAAATGTTGAACTGTCCCAATAATATCAGCAGAACGATACGAGGTGAAGGTAAATGATGACGTACATGACTTCCGTATGATGATTGTCATGTTTTGCGTTGTCAACGTTGTCTGCCTTCGTCATCTATTCACGTTACGTAATACCAAATTTAGTATATGTGGAGCTAGCGGAAAGGCCGTGAGCATGCTATGAGTGAGGTATAATGTCATGTTCTTACATGACACGCTCTCGGGATTATCATATTTGCATCAGTCATATATTTCGCCATCAATTGACGTCACGTTACAACACACTTGGGATATGTGGAGCTAGCAAAACGAAAACGGCCGTGAGCGCATCATGAAAGGCCCAATATACTCCAATGTAGCGTTGAAGCGCGAGAACACTGGGCACAAAGACGCTATGTTAGCAAAACGCGAAAGAGAGAGAGAGAGAGAGAAAACTTTAATTAAAAGTTAGTCAATTCTTCAGGCGTGGCCTGTCGCCCCTAGCTGTCAGCCGGAATCCCTTGGGACGCGGCGAGCACTCTAAAATCTGACGCCAAGCGCGACCAGCGTCCGTTGGCGCGGCCCGACGGCAACCAGCTCAAAATGCGACATGCTGCATTTCGCGCTGATGCGTTTTTCAGGCAACACTGCGTCTTCTTCTTTTCGTAACAGAGGGAAACCGGACGCGCTGAAACGCGCATGCATCAAAGCAACGCAGCGCAGCGCCCGCCTGCGAGTAAATGGCAGCACCGGCGCCTGGCGTGTAAAAGCCGGCGTGACGCGATTAAATGAATGCCGGCGAGCACGCGCTCCGCGTTACGTCGAATTATACTGGCGCCTTGACTGTTGCATGTACTCATGTTCTCACATGTCATGCATCTTATGAGTATCATACTTGCACGAGTCACATACCTTCGTCATCCATAGGCGTCACCTAATACCGAATTCGGCATATGAGAAGGTTGTGAAACGGCCGTGAGCGCATCATCAGTGTAGCATGTAGTCATGTTGTTACATGACACACACGTGATTATCATGTTTCGACGTGTCATTTACCTATGTCGTCCGTTCACGTCGCGAAATCCCGAGTTTGGTACATGTGAAGTTAGCGAAACGGCCACGAGTGCATCATGAGCGTATACCATGTAGTCATGTTGTTACATGCCATGCATCTCATGTTTATCATGTTTGCACGAGTACCATATCTTCGCGATCCGTTCACATCCTGTAATACGAAATTTGGCATATCTAAAGCTAGCGAAACGGCCGCCAGCATATCATGACTGTGTCATGTATTCATGTTGTTTCATGACACGCATCTCATGATTATCATGTTTGCACCAGTCACATACCTTCGTCATTCATTCAAGTACTGTATTACTAAACTTTGTATTTGTGACGCTAGCCAAATGGCCGTGAGCGCATTTTGAGCGTGGCATGTAGCCATGTTACATGACACGTGTCTCATGTTTATCATGTTTGCACCAATATCATACCTTCGTCATCCATTCACATCTCGTAATACCAAATTTTGTATAAGTAAAGCTAGCGAAACGGCCGCCAGCGTATCATGAGTGTGGCATGTATTTATGTCGTTTCATGACACGTATCTCATAATTATCATGTTTGCACCAGTCACATACCTTCGTCATCCATTCACGTACTGTATTACCAAATTTGATGTATGTGACTCTAGCGAAACGGCCATGAGCGCATCATGAGCCAAGCATGTAGTGATGTTGTTACATGACATGCAAGTCATGACTTTCATGTTAGGGTCTGTCGCTTGTGTTCGCCACGTCATTATGACATACCATAGCGATTTTGCCACATGCCATGGGAATGAAGCCACCGCAAGAGCTGCAGGGCCATGAAATGTTAATCATGACATTCATAACATACATGTAATGTTGATGCATTGTTCATGTTCATACATGTAATAAGTTCTTCATACAGTCATGTTATGCCATACCAAGTTTGGTATAGATACCATTATCGAAACGGCCAGGAGAGCTAAATGTCCTAGGCGGCTTGATAGATAGATAGATAGATAGATAGATTGATTGATATATAGATAGATAGATAGATAGATAGATAGATAGATAGATAGAAAGATAGATAGATAGATAGATAGATAGATAGGTAGATAGATACGCTCAATGTTACCGAATTTCGCTATGGAATGCATCGCATTTATTACAAAATCACAGGAAACCAATGTACCGGACGGGCAAGAGAAGGTATCGTGCGCTACCAGACTCGGTAACTTCTTAATGAACAAGACACAGCCTGCAGGCTTGCCTATTGCTTGACTTACAATTGCGTAGTAAGGCGCCGTAAAGCTCAGAATCATACCCAGGTCTCTTTCTTATTGTCTACTTATGTTTCTTGTACAGCTAGTACATCCAGATCATGATCCATGAGCAGCCTATAGAGTTGGGTATGTTTCTGTTTGGCGGCGCGACCTCAAACATTTAACATTTCCACTCTAAGTTTTGGTGTAAAAGCGATGTCTACACGGTGAAGAAATTAGCCCGGAACATGATGCTATCCTTCAGCGTCTAGCATAGTGCTAGACATCCTCGGAGCCTAGAGGAGAACCCGTTCCACTGAAGGACAACCGTGGCCAGGGTTTGTCCGATATTGGGTTAGAACGCAGCCTTGTTCTCCTGCTTCGGAATGAAATCCCTTCGCAGGTGGCCCATTTTTTATGCTTTTCACTGGACACCTCGCACCATCCTGAGGACTGTTAGTGGGGTCCTTTGCTTGGCGCCCCACCACTGGTGCTCTCGGTTTGCACTAGAAGATGTTCGGTTGGTTCCACCGGCCCGGGCTCCTTCGATGGGGTGCTTGTGTAGCCTCCTCAGTTTGGCCGGCTGACTCTTAACTAACCTCCCCACATGGTATGTCTGCTTGTACTGTTGGTTCATCACCACCAGTCTGTGTGGCTATACCTGTTGAATCATCTGGGTTCACCACGTCTCCTGCCCCGTTGACCACGTCTTCATCCTCGGTCGTGTCTATGACCTACTCTGCTGTGTGTTCACCTTCAGCTGATTCAATAGCCGATGCGTACGTCATGCACTCATCTTCGCTGTGGCCAAACCACCGACAACGTGAGCATCGGGGTAACTTACACTCTCTTCTGGAATGACCAGTACCTTGGCAGCGAGAACGCTGCATCGACACCAGGTGCAACAAGAAGTCGCAGTTGACCAGCCACCCTGACTTGATGCGGGAGATCTTTAACCTTCACGCCAGTCTGGAGCTTAAGAAGCAGAAACCGTGTAGTTCACTCATTTTCGCAGTCTCCTTGAAGGAGCCAATGCTCCCGGTTGACTTTTACGACTTTCCTAAAAGCCGCAAACGCCGTTCGCACGTCTTCATCATTGACGCCTTATAGCAACCAATGAAGGCGAAGCCGCATATGCTCATCCAGGGGGTCTATGATGATGCAGCGTCACCCCCTGACTTTCAGCTCCTTCACGTCCAGCAAGCGTTCGTAGCGTCCGCGTTGCTCATGGTGACTGCCCTGACTTGATTTATTTTGTAGGCCCCCAGTGCCAACACCTGCGGCAGAAGTCCTGTAGGCCTGAGCGCCTCTCGGAAATCTTCCACTCAATACGGTCTGCCTCGCAGATCACCATGTGGACTCGCTAGCTGGATTTCATGCCGACCAGTTGTGCCGCCACGTTCTCCGACGAAAGTGCAGCTCTGGCCGACAGGCTCGCCCTACGCCATCTACTGACGCTTCCAAGAGCTCTCGCCAAGTAGTGCCCAGTCTTCGTATTCCTGTGACTGTGTTCATCTTTCCTATCTGCTCCTTACTTCCTTATGTCGCGGTACCTGCGCCACGCTCTCTCTTTCCTGCTGTATCTCTATACCTTTATTCCTATTCTTTTAATCCGTCCTTAACCCCATCTCTCGTGAGCTACTGTTATTGTGCCCCACTGTGGTGCAGACAGCTACGGGCTCACTTTTCTCTTCTTTTCTCTTTTAAGAATCACATACCGTTCACATAAGATCACCATGTAAAAATACTGTGTTTTGCACGACGCGTCCCTTGGGCAGTGGTAGCAAAATAATCTGGTATCTTGCGTCTTGATCTTCGATCATCATGTTATCGCGGATAGTCTGTGCCGCAAACGCCACTCCCACGGAGCACCTGATCCTTGCGTCCGACGCGCGTGAGTGCCGACGAAAAAAATTCTGAGCCACACCGGTGCTTGGGACTTGTTGGCAATATGCCCTAGGCAGTCTTGATGTCGGGAAAGCAATCGCGTCAACGAGACTTATAAATCGTTTGGAAACAGCGGAAGACCCACCAGTCGTCCCGCACTGCGAATAACGTAACGAATGGGTCGTACAATGCTCCAGCTCATTATGAAAGCTCGTTCTTGTTCCTCTATAACTGTGGTGCATACCCACTTTTGCCTTAATTTCTCATCGTTGTCAGCCACTGCATGAAAAATTGGCACGAAATTCATTGCAATTGTTTAGCGAATAGCCCGCTTCTAAGAAGAGTGACGAAAAATGGCATAGCGAATGCCGGCATACCACCCCAAAATTTTCATTAATGATGCTCTAGTGGGTACTAAGCAAGTGTGCTTGCAGCAGTTACCCAATGAGTTTTTTGAAAGGCTCTGAAAGGCCGCTCTTCTAGCTTTCGCTGTGACTGTGCTGCGCTTTCCGCGCAGGCGTGGCGTTTTTTTTATTGACATTGTTCACTAGTATGAATGCCGCCACAAGATTAGATAGGTGGGCTTTCAGCGAGAGGTTATGCTTTTGCTCGGGAGTTGAATCAATTTACTGACAGAAAAGAGAAAGACAGACGGAAATTTTTGCGCTAAAGTAGTTAAAGAAAGACTATCGTCTTAAAAGTAGCACATGTGATCGGTAGAACAAGCCAGAATAGACGCGGGAAAAAGGATCACGAGAGCCCGTCGCTAGCTCTACGGGATCACTGAGGCCTCTTCGCATTGCGCTTTTGCACGTATGTGCATTGTCTCTATCCTGCTTCACTGCTTATATGCTTCAACTACGTGCGTACTAACTACGTGTTTTCTTACAAGCTGGTTTCTGGCACATTTATGCACTGTTTCCTGGCAAGCGTGCCTTGCACGCTTGCCAGGAAATGGTTTTGGGACGTTAAACCCCACAAATCAATCATCAACTGGTGATGTTCTGTGGTCACCACAAGCGAGCTTCAATCAAGTGTATACTTTGGACACTGATGTGTGGGAAAGAACAATGGGAGACCAACACGAGGTGAACGAGTTGCACGCTTGCCAGGAAATAGTGCATAAATGTACTATTTCCCCGTCCCCACGCAGTCGTTGTTTGTGTTGCAGAATCTTAAAAGAAGAAGTGTTCAGAGGGCGTAGCACCATCCTCGCTGGCGAAACTGGTGATGTTCTGCCCCGCCACGGTGGTCTAGTGGCTAAGGTACTCGGCTGCTGACCCGCAGGTCGCGGGATAAAATCCCGGCTGTGGCGGCTGCATTTCCGATGGAGGCGGAAATGTCGTAGGCCCGTGTACTCATATTTGGGTGCACGTTAAAGATCCCCAGGTGGTCGAAAGTTCCGGAGCCTTCCACTACGGCGTCTCTCATAATTATATGGTGGTTTTCGGACGTTAAACCCCACAAATCAATCATCAACTGGTGATGTTCTGCGGTTACCACAAGCGAGCTTCAATCAAGCGTATAATTTGGACACTGATGTGTGGGAAAGAACAATGGGCGACCAACACGAGGTGAACGAGTTAGACGGTGCCTTGGTCGCCCCCTTATACGTGTTCGTTTATGGTAATATTATTTTTTTGTTTATTTTCATCGCAAAGTGAGCGCGCGATTGAAAAATCGGATGCGAGACTGGCACACCAGTGTGATCTTGTGTGTTCTGTAGGCACCTACATGAGACGACATGACGCAAGTGCGAATAGAGAGACCCATCCATAGTCTGTCACATTGGTGCTTTCGAATAACCGAGATTCAATTGCGGCTGGTTGTTTTGTCTCATTATGTATGCTTTACGCCTGGCACGGGTCGGTGCCCAGCTGAAGGATTATGCGGTGCATGTGGTGTTTCCTGCAGTGAAGACAGCACATAACAGACAGTGGCAAGCGCATACATCTTGCGCGCAGAATGTGCCCTCTCATCTGTTTCGATGTGGCGATATCGTACCAGTCACTCTAGCGTATGGCGATAGCATGGCGGGAATAATATCGCGTGGATGAAACAGTGGTTCAGAGGGATGGCGACGTGTAAGCAGGATCTGAACGAATAGAGGGGCGATTGCGCTCGAATGCGCAATGGAGTAATTACCACAGTTTTGCGCATTGAATTGCTTGGTAGATTGGTGTTACATACTTTAAGTAAAACGTGGGTAAAGAAATATAAATAGATAGCAGAGCTGGGCAGCCCCAAAAATACGTATCATTGACACACTCTAATGAACTCTTCAGGTATTTTGTACTCATATCATGAATGGCTCGCAAAACAAGTGTCTGTATCTGTATATCTGATACAATAAACAGTGTACCACGTATCCTTAATTACAATATACTGCTACTACGGCGCTACCGTGCAACTGAACAACGTTAACAATATCTGGCTGAACTGTGTTTTTAGCTTTTATAGGTGCGTCTTAACCTGCTGAATAAACCTAAGGGAAGGACCAAATTTCACATTTAGATAGATAGATAGATAGATAGATAGATAGATAGATAGATAGATAGATAGATAGATAGATAGATAGATAGATAGCGAATGTTTCTTCAACAAACCTGGCAGATGATTAGTGAGTTCTCCGGCATTTATTTAGATTAGGCGAATTTCCGTAAATACCCGCCAATGTTCCGGGGAAACTTTAGTGGATGCGTTTTACTGTACGAGAGGATTTTCTCCGATGACATGATGGCATTATCCTTAAGAAAAGTGAGCTCAACGAGACATGTCGATTGGTTGGCCAGAAGTTGCGCATAATATCGAGAGTACCGAAATTAACCCATTGCAATGAAGTTGCTCTTTGTAGTGGGTGTTTTGCCAGGAAAGCAATCCTCTAGAGTGACGGTTTCACCTAACACCTGCGATTCATTTTTAGAGTGATTCATTGACTTATAGATTAATTCATTCGTTTATTCATTAAATTTTGGGAATTCGCGTGTTGGTTGGCGCAAAATAGAACATGTGCAACTTCCTCTGCTTTGCCTTTGTTGTCTAATTAAACGCAGTGAATAAGACGCAAGTTTTCTAAGAAAACATTTCATGTCCGGCAACTCAACAGGAGGCTGTTTCTTATTCACCAGACAGACACCTATGAACAAAAAGTCATCGCGAATCCTGTTCCTGCTATTTTCAGAGCAGCACGAAAAGGTGAAAGCAAGGTACCACCTGGCTCCTCCGCGTGCTACGTTGTGCATATTTCAACAAATATCGCAAATAGTATCAGCCTCTTTCGAAACAAAGAAACAGAAACGTCTGACTGTGGCATTCTATCTGCTTGCTGCACAAGTCTGCGTCTTGACTTCTCCACGAGCCGCATACAACGAATCTTGACACGCTTGGTCGAGCAAGCAGAATCACTCGAAGAAACTGCGCTCAGGTGTCTTACTTTTATTCCCAAAAAAACAAAAGACACACGAGGCGCTCTGCGCATGTGAGCCCGTATACGCTGTCATACCTGGTCAGTCGTGCTCGATGTGGGAAGGCATGCGAGAAAGGGTCTCGCAACAAAATTGTTTGCGACGGGTAGGATTGTGCCAGCACCTGCTTTCGACCGTTGGCGCGTGTGACATGCTTATGCCACCGAGTGCTATTTCGTATTCCACGTGATCTCTGTGCGCGGCGTATAGTAAACCGAGACGCATCGGTGGCACATGCGGGAGTGGAATGCTGGCTAATACTGTGCAGTGTTTTTTCGTGCGCGCCCGGGGCGTGTCTTAACTATCGAGATATTGTCATGCGCGCTTCGCTTGTAGTAGTAGTTGTTGTTGTAATCTAATATTTTACTGTGTATTGCCCTCCATGGTTTAGCCTCAGCTGACATAGAACTGGTTTATCAACCTGTCCTATACCTGTCTCTTGTTTCATCCTTTTCAAAGCTGTTCCCAAGATGTACGGCTACAGCTGAAAAATGTAGACACGCTTTGCCGAAGGAGCAAAGGGATGAATTCGATGGCAGCAAGTTGTAATGTTATAAGAAGTAGTGCTGCCAGCGAAATGTTTTGAGATGAAAAGCAGCGTAACGCCAGAAAATTGTGCTCTGAGAAAATACAGATGCTGCAGTGTGCGAAGCAGCTTCTTTGCTGCGTGTCGCGTCAACATGGTCCTCTTAGCACGCTACCGGTGTGCAAATTGGCCAACAATTGAAAGCCAACTACTTAACTGCAAGCCTACTTCAACGCACAATAAGTGCCGAGAGCATAAATAAGTAACAGCTGTAGGCTGAACTTTGTGGACAATATTACGTGTGACTGTGCCAATTTGTACGAAGTAAGCAGTTTCTACCCGTGCAACGCTGCCCCCACCACGTTCCTGTCTAACCGGCATCCCTTCACTTTCCTTCATCCCGCGGAGCCGGCCGAAAAGGTTTCATCTATGCTTAGGCAGCACCTGCCCACAGCCTTTTCTTAACAAGCTTTTACTTGCATCGTTCTGGCTTTGGGCATAAAGGATAACGTGATGGAGACGGCCTGAAATGCGCCCCGAGAGTTCATGTAACTGATATTTAATTAAAATAACAAGTCACTGGTGAACACTTATGACATTAGAGAGGCTCGTATAAGCGTGGGCTGTATTGTGTTGACCAGCTAAGCATGCTCGACCAGCTAAGCAGTACCAACCATTAATGACACGATCGGAAACTAGAACAGTTTATTACGAGATTATATTTTCTATATTCTTTTTCCGGCCCTAATCTACACTGATCCGCGGTAAAATGGAAGTCGTGAGACGGAGAAAGAAGTCAATTTGGGAAGACTTATTGATCATTGCTGACCAGTTGAACCATATCTCACTAGTTTAGCAAATGTCATCAGAACTGTGAGAATAATGCAGTGGCCAGTCCTTTCTTGAGATTTCTCTATCCAAAAGCTCTTACTGCCAATGGGTGATTGCGCTAGACGTGAGCAGGGCTTTTGTAATTAGAGCGAAGGCAAGGCTTTACCGCAGCCTTTTCGCCCTTCTACAATTTTTTTCCACTAACACCCTAACTAATCTTAACGCAGTCCATTGACGAGATTCCGAAAAAGATGGGAGATCGCCCCTC
Organism: Rhipicephalus microplus; assembly: GCF_043290135.1. NCBI lineage: Eukaryota > Metazoa > Arthropoda > Arachnida > Ixodida > Ixodidae > Rhipicephalus > Rhipicephalus microplus. The sequence goes on from NW_027464587.1 coordinate 28,657,343, forward strand.
TGCCACTCTAGACATAGGCCTTTCGGTATGAATGTTCAATTTGCCATGAAAAGTACTGTGATCTGCCAGCTGTCAACTTTCTTTACTCTAGTTGCTGCCTGCAGTGAATTTATACTTTACAGCAGGCTTCACAATTAAGGGTTACCCCTGCATGCCGCAATAACTTGAATGTCACTTGGACGCAGTTTACGCTGATATTTAGCTGTCCTGCCCATCCTCCTCGCAGGGGTAGCCCGCCAACAGCATACGGGAGAAGGGGAAGCCTTACTTCCATCTCAGGATCTGAACACACAGCATCCCTTCGTGAAGCGGGGTGCCAGTGCCCTCGTCCTGCGTGGTCTCGATACATACGCGAATTTTAATGGCCTTGCGATAGCCCAAACCCTTAGAACACCCAAAATCACTCGCCCAATAAAGTTTTTTCTTTTCGTTCTCCTTCCAGAAGTCACAGACGCAGAAAAAGTTTGACTGATATCTCTGAGATGGGTTGAATTTTGAAAAAGTAGCATGCAATAAAACAAAAGAATGAACCGCTCTAAGCGGAGTTGGTATTTTACGGCACATCCAATTGAATTTCCTGATCGTCCACACTTGCCTTCTTCTCTACAATAATATCTGAACCCTGCTTTCCTGATAGCCTCACTGCGTACGCAGACCTCTCACGCGGACTTAACTACTGCCCAACTGATCAGTAATCGATATTTTACTTTCCTTCTTCCTTTTGCATATTCACCTGGCTCGACTGGACTGGCGCCGAAAGAGAAGAGCAGAGTTGACTGAGCCCACAAGTTGTCGGAATGCTCGGTCTTTAGTTTTTGACTTAAATAGATCCATTACCACTATAAAAAGAATAGAGTGACAGAAGGAACCAGAGTGTAAATAAAATGTCAGGTCTTTAATTATTTGCTTGTTGAAAAAATAGGTTTGTTGATGATTGATATGTGGGGTTTAACGTCCCGAAATCACCATATGATTATGAGAGACGTCGAGTGGAGGGCTCCGAAAGTTTCGACCACTTGGGGTTTTTAACCTGCACCCAAATCTGAGCACATGGGCCTACGACATTCCCGCCTGCATCGGAAATGCAGCCGCTGGAGCCGCATTTTGATGCCGCGACCAGCGGGTCAGCAGCCGAGTACATTTGCCACTAGAACATCGCGATGAGGCCAAATAATTTTGTGTGCATAATTCAAAAACTTGATCTTGTGCCTTGGCTTGTGTAGCGCTTGTTGAAATTACTTAAAAGCTCTCGAATGAAGTATACGATGGTAGCTATTTTTCGTTGCTGTTTTTGATTTTATCATTGACTGATTTCTGTCTTGTCTCTTTCTACTGTACAACTTTATCTTATCATGAATGACAGTGTAGAGTAAATAACTGTATTCCATTACCCCACCACCTGGCCACTATGTAATTAACAACGCGAACATCTTCGACGCAGTGAGGATTAAGAATGATGTATAAATACAGATTTTGGTTCTCATTGAGCTCATGAACAATTTTTTCACAATGAATGTGTTTTATCTCATCTCTATAATGAAAACTAACACGCAATATACCATAGAAAAGTACAGAGATGATATTAGTAATGAATTTATTGTAAATGTGAACGAAGAAAATTGGACGAAATGATAACTGGCCGCGCACAGGGAACGAACCTGCTGCTGCCGAACAACGCGTCCAATGCTTTAACCTGAGCCACTACGGCGGCTATTTCCCCGTTCCCTCTCTAGGGCATATACGTATGTGCATTGTAAGGTCTGGCATCGCGTGCAAGTGGAACGTGTGTTTTTGCGTCCCAAATGTGCGCGCTTTCCGAGAAGCCAATTGTCGGGAAGTAAAATGGCCGCCGTTCTAGTGCGAGAAACGTAAAAGAGCATAACCCTCCCCCCCCCCCCCCCCCCCCCCCGCGGCCTCCAGTGGCCATGCGAGGGCGGAGGGCCCCGGTTTGTTTTCACTTTTAACGACCAGCAAAATGGCCTCCAGCCAGCGGGGTGCTGGCATGCGGCGTGACAACGTCCAGTGTGTTGGCACCCAAACATCTCAAATAGAGTCCGCGAGGCAGGTGTCGTGCAGTACAGTGCACGTATATCATCTAGCAGCATTGACATGGGCCCGCTAAAGAACCAGCTGCATTCGGCTAACATGATCGGGGCAGTCAAACGGTGCCACCATCGTGGATGTTCACAAATTTCGTGGATTGTCTCTTGTAGGCCGTTACATTCGTCTCTTTCTCGGACCGGAGGCTAAAATGATGAAGTAAGAGAGAGGGGGGCGGGTGGACGGCAATAGATGAGTTGAGTCTGTCCAATAAACAGACTGAATTTTTTTGTTGGCCGTGAGGAGAACGGGGAGGGGCAAGCTAGGGGTTAAAACCAGGCTGCCGGCTCCTCACGGTGGTTCTGGTCGCAGAACACAGTGCTCTGCACTATCGACTCTGCCAAGGTAACAGGCGACGGTCCCGAGAGTGAATAGTCTTGTATATTTGTACGTAATTCCTGTGTAAAAAGCCGAGTTGTTGCGGCGTATCGACAGGCGCAGGTCTCTATCCTTGACAAGCAGCAGCCACGACAAGACAAGACGGACACCATGTAATCAATCTTCCACTTCCTTCTGTATTAAGAACAGCTACGCAGCTGAGAGATCTCTGCTCTAGAGAACAGAGGGAGTGGGTAGAAGGTTGAGTTTTACTCATGCAGTTAGGCGAGATCAAGACAAAGACGACATGGCAAGCTCTGCGCACCAAGGAGTTCGTCGTGTTGCGGAGGGCACGCAAAAAAAAAGCCAAGACATCGTCTAGTGCTGCGAAGAAGCAAGCCACCGAGCTGAAGAGGCTGAGGAACGGCACTCATCGAACTGGGGGAGGCAGTGGTCTGGCAGCTGTCATCCCAAGTAATCGGTACGGTGACAACTCAAGCGGTGCCTGGCGACGGGCAAGACAAGAGAACAACGAGAAGCAGCTTCACATGGGGTGAGTCCTCTGGTGTTCTAGCATCTCAGGGGTGCCGCTGCCTTTCTTGAGTCGTAGAGTGCCCTATGCACACGAAGTATGCTACACCTAAAGCCGGACAGGCAAGCGCAAGGCATGAGTCGCGAGTGAGGAGATGAGAGCGACGTGGCAAACCCGGAAGAGGGTGGTGTGCGGGAGAGTCGGAGAGATGAACGTTTCGAAAGTCTCACGCCGGAGAACACACTGCAGGAATTGCGGCAGAAGATAGGGAGTCTGTCGCAGATGATCGGTGCAAGCCCTCGGTGGAGTGGACCTGATTTCGGCAGGTGGGATCCATGTAGCGAACTGAGACGCAACTTGAAAGCCTTCACAGAGGTGTTACCCGAATTTCCAACAAATGCTGAAATATCGATGCGGTTTAAGACCGTCGACAGTGACTAGAAGCGTACGATTTACAGGGGGAGTTTCGGGGACGTTTGGTCTTTCCATTGGTAGCGGAGAGAGTTCTATTTTTGCCCGCGCGGTTAAGCGCCAGAGAGCATAAGGATTACCAGGTAATCAGGAAAACGATGCTCGATTAGCTCAATTTTTTGGCAAGCGAATATCTAAAAAGGTTTTTGGCGTCAGGCAAGCGTGCGAACGAAGAGCGCAGACCTTTTCTGCACGTTTAGAAAGCTACCTCCACTTTTACCTTGAGGCAAGCGGGGTGTCGACATTCGAGGGCCCGGTGAAGCTTTTGGTTGCCGAACAATTAAAGAAACATTTTTCGGAGGAGGCCATGTGGTATGTGACACTCCAGTAAGGGAGAAAGTGGGTGACAACCCCTGAGATGTCCGCGTTGCTGCGAACGTGTGAAGAAGCGCAGGGTTAGGCCGGTGCGGCGAGACAGACAAAGCAAAAGCTGGCGGTATTGCAAGGCATGAGCAATGCCAGAGCTCAGAATGCGACAACGAAGGGTTGGGGTGCCGCAAAAAGCCTAGGCACGGAAGGAAAAGTAAAGTGCAAAGCCTGCTACAGTAGAGGTAGTACAGGACAACAATATTGGAATCGCCCTCAGCGTTAGAAACAGCCCACGGAAGGGGTTCAGGGCGCTGAGAGCGCGTGCTTAGTGGCACACGTTTCAATGGGAGAGCCGGTGACAGTGCGTGGTGACCTTATCCCTGCGTCACTTGACTGCAAGGAAATGCGTATCGGAGCGGTTTTGTACACGGGAGCTGAGATCACTGTGTTGCGGGAGAGTACGATCTCACCGGAGATGGTGAAGCTGCCAGGCACTATTAACCTAACCTCATCGTTCGGCGAAAAATTGAAGGCAAAGCTCACGGTGGTTCCGTTGATGACATACAGTGGGCGAGGCGTCAAATCTAACCTGGAGGGGATGGTTCCCGTGCTTTGCGCGTTAACGGACTGGCTGACAGCATGGGCGGATTGCCTGCTGTCAGAGAAAGTGTGAAAATTGCTTGACAGTCAGTGCGCTTACGAGAGCCTATTGAAAGGCACTGAGGAGACGGACGGCACACAGCTGACACTGGATAGTTACCCGTTGAACACGGGCAAAATGTGGCAGTCAGAAGCCTGGAGTCCTGTAAGCCAGGGGGAAACCGTGACTATAGAGGGTATGGTCAGCCAAGTTGTGTGACAGGGACGACGACAGCCCTCGGGACAACCGCGCGTCCCCCGATGGAACACAAGTGGCAGGCAAGAAAGATACAAGCGCGCCCGAGGTGTTCTGTGAGAAGCAGCAGGACAAGGTGAAACCGAAAATAGCCGAGGACGGCATGGGAGGCATTGTTGAGCGACACCGCGAGCATTTGTGCATAGCACGGGGGGCTGGAGGAGCCTTGAGAGCTGTGGTGCACGCGAGTGAATTGCGCCTTTGTTGTCGAAGTGTTGAGTCAGTTGAAAATGAAAATAAATGAAGTGTTGAGTCAGTTGGCTTAGTGTTAGAGCAAGGCGTGGAGTTTAGCGATGGTGGATATGAACCACGGCCGGGAACAGCACGTGCTGCGGATACTTGCCCGGTTTCTGATCAGTCTGCCGATGCCGGAAAACGAGACCATGGCCGAGTCGGCGAGAATTTTAGTATGCACGGGGTGCCATGGGGTGGTCAACCTAATGCGACTTCGAAGGGGCCACCACAAATTCTTGAAGGAGTGGGGTTGACCGACAAGAGCCCGCATCCATATATAAGCGTAAAGGAGGAAGTGGAAAGACTTTTCGGGTGGGAACAGTGTTGCGTGGAGAGTCATTTGGTGAGCTACTTAGGGCGTGTTGCGGGTTACCCTTGTCGAGCGCCTGGTGGTGAGGTGCTTGCGGTGGTCAAGGTGTTGAGTTTTTCAACCTTGGGTACAGAGCTAATAGACTTTCAGGGATCGCGTAGACACTACTTAAGCTATGGTCTAAATATACACGGAGGTAGCGGGGCCCCTTTCTGAGCTAACAGGAAAGAGGGTAGCGAACAAAAGTGCATGGGCGGATGAGGCATCTCGGTGGCACGGAGCCACACTGCTTGAGGCAGCGCCATTGATAAAAGTAGATACCGATACGCCATATTGGCTCTTTGTAAATTTGTCCATAGCCACTTTCGAGGTCTACCTATCGACCCGCCACAGTGGTGTAGTGGCTAAAGTACTCGGCTGCTGACCCACGGTCGCGGGATCAAATCCCCGCTGTGGCGGCTGCATATCCGATGGAGGCGGAAATGTTGTAGGTCTGTGTACTCAGATTTGGGTGCACGTTAAAGAACCCCAGGTGGTCGAAATTTCCGAAGCTCTCCACTACGGCGTCTCTCATAATAATATGGTGGTTTTGGGACGTTAATCTCCACAAATAAACCAGGTCTACCTTTCGTGGCATGCGAAGAGCGACGCTCAGGCGTCAAATGCATTTGCACGGCATGGGTTTTTTCCAACTCAATACCGCAAGCCTTTGTCAGTCAGCTGGAATCTGAGAGTGTTGAAGCTCTGGCTCTTCGACGTACAGATGACTATGGTCTCCGACCGCCACCCACTGTTGTTGCCGACGCATGCACACTGTCGATGGCACCTTATGGTCGCTAGGGACATAATGACAGTGGTGCCTCGGCGGACATTGAGACACTAGAAGACTGGGCATGTTGTGGACACTCTTTTAGTTAATAGTGACGTCCGCGACAGTGGAGATACTTGAACCACACCATGTGTTGAATTGTCTGTGTATTTAATTGAAGGTTTTTTTGCGCGTGTATGACTTGAAGATATGCAGGAGTTTCGTTGTTCTTTGATTTGCTTGATTTATCAATTGCACCTATGTACTCAGTGACATCGTCTCGTTTTCTTTTTTGCTTTGTTTGTGGTAGTACCCATTCGGTAGAGTCCCCAGGTTTCAGCAGCGAGAGTACTGCGCTTGTTGCGAAAACACCTCTGGCGTTCAGGCAGCTGCGAAGGGCGGCTGTAGAATTGGGGACGTTTTGTGCCATCTCTTTATGTTGATGTTATTCGCGTAGTTGCATTTGAGCGCTTGCACGAATCATGGGCAGGACGTGTAAGGTGTGGCGTGTAAGGTGGGTGAGTGTTTTTGTGTCCCAAATGTGTGCGCTTTGCAAGAAGCCAATTGTCGGGAAGTGAGAATCCAGGTACAGCAACGGCCGCCGTTCTAGTACGAGAAACATGGTGAAAAATAGTACCCCCACCTCCCGGCTTCCAGTGACCATGCGAGAGCGGAGGGGCACGGTCTGTGTTTGCTTTTATTGACCAGCGAAACGGCCTCCGGCCAGTGAGGTGCCGTCATGCGGCATGAGAACTTCCAGTGTGTTGGCACCCGTACATCTCAAATAGAGTCGGCGAGGTAGCTGTCACGCAGGACAGTGCATGTATACCACCTAGCAGCATTGACATGGGCCCGCTAAAAAACCAGCTGCATTCGGCTAACATGATCGGGGCAGTCAAACGGTGCCACCATCGTGGGTGTTCACAAATTTCGTGAATTGTCTCCTGTAAGCCGTTACTTTCGTCTCTCTCTCGGAACGGGGGCTCAAATGATGGAGTAAAAGAAAGAGGGGGAAGGATGGCAATAGATGAGTTGAGTGTGTCCAATAAACAGACTGAATTTTTTGGTTGGCCGTGAGGAGAACGGGGAGGGGCAACCTAGGGGTTAAAACCAGGCTGCCGGCTCCTCACGGTGGTTATGGTAGCAGAAAGCAGTGCTCTGCGCTGTCGACTCTGCCAGAAAACAGGCGACGGTCCCGAGGACGAAGAGTCTTGTAAATTTGTACATAATTCCTGTATAAAAAGCCGAGTTGCTGCGGCGTATTGACAGGCGCAGGTCTCCACCCTTCACCAGCAGCAGCCACGACAAGACAAGACAGACACCATGTAACCAACCTTCCACTCTCTTTTGTAGCAACAGCAGCTAGGCAGCAGAGAAAGCTCTGCTTCAGAGAACAGAGGGAGTGGGTATAAGGGCTAGTTTTACTTCTATTTAAACGTGGAATCGCCAGTAGTCATGACGGCGAGTGGGAAACGCTATTTTTCTCCATGTTGGTGTCACATAGTATGTGATTTTACAACGGCCTGGCAGCTGACGAGTCATTCCTCGCGGAGTACGTTAAAGCATTAGAGCTGTCATAACAAGACCCTCGCTAAAACCAAGGTATGAAGTGTAAATATAATATAGTTCACATAAAATTTGCACTTCACACACTGAATATTGCTAATTAATTTATTTACCTGTTTATTTAGCTTGTCTATTCATTAGTTTTTATGTACTGCATTTTGGTAAATCGTCGGAGTGGCTTTGCTCCACATCAGCAGAGAAACAGAAATTCAAGGCAACACTGACAGAGAAAGAGAAAGAAAAACAGTAACAATACAACTCTTCATAACCAAAGCTCAGATCAATAGATTCATAACAAGTAGTCTTCTAAATGTAATAATCCAGTTGAACGCGACATTATATTTTTTTCCTAGTTGTCTGTGGAACGAAGCTGAATTTAAATGGCTCAATACGTGAAAGGAACAGTGTCAGGTTCTGTTTGTGGTTATTATTTGTGAGTTTCAGCTTATCTGAAAACAGTCATTCGTTAGGTAATGTGCAGCGCGGGAGATTAACGCTAATGTGCAGCAAGTTTAGACATTTGAGATGGTGCCGCGTGAACAGGGTTCGTAGACCTCTAGCAGCAAGAAGACAGGAGGGTGAGAAATTCCGCTCGTAACGGGTTAAAATGAAGCGGGTGGCTTTATTTAGAACTGATCTGGTGTGTTGATATCCGATAATTTAATGGGATTCCGTGCGGGGAGCCATAATGAGGAACGGCCGGATGATTCACCTATATGTTAGCAATTCTGGCTCACACAGTTTATGATTTACATACACCAGTTTTTCTAAAGCTCTATATTGTGTATTCAATATGTTGAATATGTTGTGTATTGAATATGAGGCTAAGGCGTGTTGGATGTGAGGGTCAGGCCTAGATAATAATGTTAGGGCACATCATTCAGCGAGGAGCAATTCAAAAGTGTGATTGAGCAGACAAACAGAGGTGATTTTACAGAAGGAAAGAGTGACTGTTTTAAGAAAGTTTATGCTCATTTGCCTTGTGTGGCAAAATTGTGCAGAAGAATGACTGAAGGAGCACGGACACATAATTTCAAAGGCGAGATAATGTACGAGATAAATTTAGCTCCAGAATATACAAAATATCTACGTTATATAAAGAGTTGAATATAGCCTAGAAACTATTTAAATACAATTTTAAAGTGAACACTGCGTGACTGAGCGAGATGCGGAGCCCCTCGTGACGCTGACAACGATGCAGGGGCAACGTGAACAAAGGAATTTCAGTAGTTTGTGTTGGCTTGTTGCTAGCACGCGCCTTGCTCTTGTGCTACCTGCGTTTTGCTCCTTCACTCCTGTGGCTTCGCATGTGCTGGCTTTGCTGGCTGTTAGTGCTAGTGCGTCGCCCAACCGTGCATACTGTCGTGCGCGGTGCTCTTGTCAATGATTTAGCGTGGTCACAGGTGTTAAACTTTGCCTCCGAAACTGCTACTGCCTATCTTGGTGCTCTATCAAACCGATGGTGACACTGGGCGCTGTAAAAACATTCCTAAATAAACATTCGTGACGCACTCGTGCAAACGAGGTTTTCGACTGTGGTAAGCGGGTCGCAAGGTGCTTATCCAATAAATAAAAGAAGATAAAAATAGTTGTGTTAGTGATCCATTAGGATTGCATGTGTTAACTGCGCTCCTGGCAGTAGATCATGTCTGTATAAATTACTACGCTAAGTGTGTGTGCGAAAGTTCACTTAAGGTGACGCTTTTGTTAATTAGTTATTCGCATCTGCCTTGATTCTTCTACTCAATTGGCTGGCACCGCAATTTCCAGAGCACGATCTCTTCGTTGCTATCGTGCTCGATGAGCCTTACAAAGAAGACCAGTGAGCGGCCGCCAAGTAAAACTTGACTACCCTCTCGAATTAAACATTTCTGTCGCTTTGTGAAGCGTTTGTTGCCATCGTGATTGGATTATATTTTCCATGCTCTAATTACGTGCATTCAACAAATTTCGCGTACGAGACAAATAGAATGAAAGGAAGCGGTAGAGCCAATTCTGCATAATTAGGCAACACCCCCTTTTTAAAACCATTCTTCTCCATTCTTCCACACTGGTGTCGTCAATGTTCGACATCTTGAACTACACAGTACGCGCGATGGTGTTGGAACGTGTACAAATCCAGTGGGAGCGAGACGGACTAAACGCGCGAAGAGAATCGCGCACGGCGGACAGCACGAGGTGGCTGTCGTTGTGATTTTGCACCCTCGTGGTCGTGGCTGAAGTGTAGTGAGAAGTGCGGTGCAGTTGTGACACAGGCGCGTTCCGAGACAAGCTAGGTGCTTGCAGCGTGGGGAGGCTGTGAAACCGCACTCCTAATCGGCTTAGCGTAGCCACTCGCATGCCAAAGCCTCCCATGCGACAGTTCTCTCTCCCGGGATCCTCCACTCCTGTGCTAGCCGAACGCCTCTCATGGCTCCTTTACTGTGCAATTCGAAGAATATCGTCTTGTATACCGAACGCCAGAGTAAGTTGGCGGCGAGCTCGGCCCGCGAGGAGGTGATGCCGCTGCCGAGATAGATTTCGAGGCATAGTGGCGGGTTTCCACCTCCTCCCTCTCACTCACTGCTTCGTTCTTTCTCTTCCTTTCCCCGCCCATGTGTATCCTTGGTTTTGAATGAATCACCCGCCTTCTGGGGCTCCTTTCGATGTGCACTTGATCGCGATGGTGTCCACACCTGTAGGAAGACGGAGGCTTTTCGGCTTTTATTGATTATAACCCCGTCTATAGAGACGATGTTGAAAAGCAGGCAGATGAAGGTTCCGGCTCTCTGAATAGCCGCGTGGGTGCTCGATGATAAAAATGAGGTGTGCCGCATGGTCCACTGTGTTTTGATGTATTTTTTAAAGGTTTCTTGGGGACCTTCGACGAAAAATTGTTGGTGTGTCTGTCTGTCTGTACAATTGTCTGTATGTCCGCCCTAACAATACCTTAAACGGCCATAAACGCCCAACCCCATCAGCAGCACCCACCAATATTGCTCAAGGCTTAGCGTTCATAGTTTTGCGACAGTCAATTTAAAAGCAATTATTGCGCATATGTGAGGCGCCACAACAACGCTACGATGTTTTGTATGTCTGCCTTTATACTAGAAGAGGGACACACAAGTGAAGAGAGGCTGCACTTAATGTAATAAATTATTCGACAAGAGAAGCTTCGATTTCATCTGAATGGAAAATCATGAAAATCACACGTTTTAATAAAACAGGTAAAGGATGCGTTTTAGACAATATCAGGCCAACTGCACTAACGTACGATTTTGCCAAAATAATAGAGCGATTAGTGCATGTTCGCATAATGAAATGTGTCAAAAGAGGAAGGGTTCTTCGCCCATGTCAAATTGGATTTGGGCCGGCATGTTCCATATGGCAAGCGCATATTGACCTAGACAGTAGCATAGAACTGGTGCGGCGTCAAGGGCAGTACGCAACTGGACGCAGAACCCTGGACATAACAAAAGTGTATCACAGCGTCGAGCAAAGTGTACTAGTCAGTGGTCCGAGAGAAATCAATTTGCCCGATTTTTGAGAAGCGTAGATAACAAAATTTTCCGGAAGTAGGACATTTTCCTCTTCACAAGATGATGTTTTGTCAAGTACTTTAAACAGGAAAAGGAGTACCGCAGGGTGCTGTTCAGTCTTCGATACTATTCAATATTTTACTAAGCTTGATCCGACGCAATGAGAATGTTCAGACGTATGTATATGCTGATGATATCGCGTTCTTTTCGTCAGGTCATGATATTCACGCTGTCTATCAAAACCTCCAAATGTACTTATCTGAAATAGAGCACTGGCTTGACGTTATTCACCTATCTCTAAACGCGAACAAGTGTGCAATATTAGTGTTTCCAATAAAAAAACCCAGTACTCATGTCTCTCATGCAAAACTTATACCATGTCGTGTGTTAAATATGGGACCGTCACTTTAGTTCATGTGTGATGCGATGAAGAAAGGAGCCACGACGGGGTCTTGCACACATCCTAGAGTAGCAAAGAAAACTAACTCCCGCGACACCAGACACGCAAGCAAAAGCAAATCCCTGACGCTAGAGAAGAGTCTGTTCAGTCCTGAGCGCGCTCTCAGACTTCACAGCGGTGCAGCGGTAGTCCCTCAGTTGCCGGTCGTGGATGACATGGTGCGGCTTGCGATGCTGCAGGGCGCGTGGTGGCGGAATCGATGTGCAGGTCAGTATTTAACGGACCTCTCAGGAACCATTCACGTACGGGACAAGAGTCGTGCCCGGAGCCCCAGCGGTCGCAGTAGCGCGGTCAGTCAGGAGACTGCCCAGCGGTAGTCCCGGCTAGCCCTCACGAACATTGGTCGCCTCTCGAACACCGACTGCCTGCGTGGCCACGCTTGCTTGCTAGCTTGATTCTTTCTTTTGTGGCTCTCACCCACTAAGGGGAAGTGACCAAGAAGCCGGTGTTTATTGCAAGTACCTTTAGGTTATCCAGGCTAGGGGAATAGGATTACTTTCTTTTGACTTTGTGGGATGATTTTGGCACAGTATGGAAAAAAAAGAAAGAAAACAAATAATAAAATTTCCTGAAAAGCTGAGGTGTATACGTTAAATAAAATTCTTCTGAAGGTTAAATAAATACAGTGAATAGCTAAGTAATAGTAGTCAGATTGGCTAGTAGAAATGGAGAGCTAATCAATGATTTAGCAAATAATCTTCTTGTGTTACATAGAAATTCCCAGAGAGCCCCGCAGATGTTCCTTTCGCTGTGTCCTAACAAAGCAGCCCCAAAAGACAAAATATTTGGAGTAGTAAGCAATATTCCTAGTTTTTTATTAAAATCTCGAAACATTTTTTTTATTTTTAAAACGGTGACTTGTGAGAAGAAAATAGTCAGTATGATCGGGTTCATTACAGGTTGAGCCCAGAGGGGATGGCACCAGACCAGACCGGTTAGGTAGAAATTAAGAGGTGGTACATGGCAACGTAATTTTGTTATAGTGGCTTCGAATTTAGTTGTGGGACACCATTTATTATTCCATGCGAAAGGCAGGTGCGTGAAATCTGGATTCGGTATAGTGAATTTTGATGAGTCTTCAAAAAGGGAAAGTTTTCTGAACCTCGCTGCTGTTACATAAGCTCTAAGAGGCATGAATGGCACAATCAGAAGATCAAGAGATGCTCGCGCAAGTGAGTCAGCCATGTCATTTATAAAAATACTATGATGACATAGCACCCATATCATTCGCACTAGACGAATGCTTGTTGGGATTAATGATTGAAAAGATTCTAGTACTAGTGATGCCGACGACGACGACGATAAAAATGAACAGACGGAATACGAGTCAGTCAGTATCATAGCTGTCGAATGAGTCGCAGGAAGTTAACGAAAAGGTAATATAAAGGGTGTTGATTTCACTTCAAATATTGTTGTATATTCTGGGAGGCATAATGAAAAGGAACACAGTAATGAGAGAGAAAAAATACTCACACCTGTCTTCTCGCCACTCATAGATGCATCCGTTGCAAAGACTATATTGGTACCTAATTGAGACAGGTGTTCTAATAAGCCAATCAAATATTTGGAGGGCAAGTGTTTAGCATTCAGTGGAAAGATATCATCAAATTCTATTTGCACTTGGCCGATTGGTTTGTCAGATGCTATGATCTTAAATATATTAGCATTTAAAGCATCTAGAAGTGTTTCAACAAATTGCCTTTGGGGTTTGTATACACGGAACCAATGTTCATTGAAAAAGATACCGGGCTCGGCAAAGAATACGAGCTGTCGCCTTCATAAAGTGCATTGAGAAAGTTTTAAATAGTTTTTAACTGTTAAAATACGGAATCTGCAAACAAGAGTGGATATCCGAGCTTCTTGATACTGTCACGGGGTCGTGACGTGGCCGAAGACCGGAGACTTCGTGTTGGGATTTAACTGTTTATTTGGGCGAACCTGTGCCCGGTAAACGGAAAGTCCAATTACAGCAACAGTCTCGTACAGATAGCAGTCTCGGACTGATAGCGGCGAACGGAGCGTCGGCCTTCGATCAACAACTGACAAGCGGCGAAGCGCGTCGGCATTTATACTCCCGCCGTCGAATGTTCTAGCGCTACCGCTGGCGGCGGCGTACGTTCCAGAACAATCTGTACCATTCGCACAGTGGGCGTGATCTTATCGAAATGATCTACTACAGTCCGGAACTCTCTAGAAAACTGCAGGCGCGGTTTGTGCTGAGAATCGTGTGGCGTTTTGGGACGATAACCAAAACTTGGGAAATGGAACGTGGCATTGCCCCCCTCTGAAAAAGGCATCGTCTCGATGCTTTAACTAAAGATGAAGGTACAATAATAATGCAAGAAAGTACAATGAATAAATTACACTACAACAATAATACAAAAAAAGCACTGTTTCAATTTGTTAACGCGCATGAAACGGCTTTAGGCGTGCGACATGGACGACTTCAAATCGCGATCGGCGTCGTTGAGAGTTCGTGATGCCGTCGGGGACAACCTCGTAATCAAGTGGGCCGAGACGTCGAACCACCCTGTACGGTCTGAAGTACCGTCGCAGAAGCTTTTCACTTAGTCCACGTCGGCGTATCGGCGCCCGCACCCAAACACGTTCACCGGGCTGGTATTCCACGAAGCGTCGTCGTAGGTTGTAACGGCGGCTGTCGGTCGTCTGTTGATTCTTGATACGGAGCCGCGCAAGTTGTCGGGCTTCTTCGGCGCGATGAAGGTACTCACTCACATCGAGGTTTTCTTCGTCGGTGACGTTGGGTAACATGGCATCGAGCGTCGTTGTCGGGCTCCTTTCGTAGACCAATTTGTATGGAGATATCTGCGTCGTCTCCTGCACCGCCGTGTTGTATGCGAAGGTCACATACGGAAGAATGGCGTCCCACGTCTTGTGTTCGACATCGACGTACATTGACAGCATGTCGGCGATCGTCTTGTTAAGCCGCTCGGTGAGGCCGTTGGTCTGTGGGTGGTACGCTGTCGTCCGGCGGTGGTTTGTTTGGCTGTATGCCAAGATCGCTTGAGTTAAGTCGGCAGTGAATGTCGTTCCTCTGTCGGTGATAAGGACCTCCGGGGCACCGTGACGTAGGACGATATTTTCGAGGAAGAACTCAGCTACCTCGGATGCACTGCCTTTTGGCAGGGCTTTTGTCTCGGCGTAGCGGGTGAGGTAGTCGGTAGCTACCACGATCCACTTGTTTCCGAAAGCCGACGTCGGGAATGGCCCCAGTAGGTCCATACCAATCTGCTGGAAAGGTCGGCAAGGTGGATCTATTGGCTGCAGAAGTCCCGCTGGCCTTGTCGGCGGTGTCTTGCGTCGCTGACAGTCCCGGCATGTCCTCACATAACGAGTGACGTCGGTGGTAAGACGCGACCAGTAGTACCTTTCTTGTATCCTCGCGAGCGTGCGAGAAACACCGATGTGCCCTGCCGTCGGATCGTCGTGCAGGGCCTGCAGGAGTTCTGGTCGCAGAGCTGAAGGCACCACAAGGAGATACTTAGCGGTGAAAAGTTTTTCTTTTGTAGAAGACCGTTTCGTAGAAAAAACGACGCAAGTGCGCGCTTGAATACCTTCGGGACGTCGGCGGTCCGGCCTTCGAGGTATTCTATTAGGGCCTTAAGTTCCGGGTCGGCCCGCTGTCGTTCAGCGAAGTCGTCGGTAGTGATCGTTCCCAAGAAGTAGTCGTCATCCGGGTCGTCGGGTAGCGGTTGGTCGATAGGCGCACGAGAGAGACAGTCGGCGTCGGAGTGTTTTTTGCCGGACTTGTAAATGACAGTAATGTCATATTCTTGAAGTCTCAGGCTCCATCGTGCGAGGCGACCTGAAGGGTCCTTCAAAGTGGCTAGCCAACACAAGGCGTGGTGGTCGCTCACAACTTTGAAGGGCCTGCCGTAGAGGTATGGGCGAAATTTCGACGTAGCCCAGATGATGGCGAGGCACTCCTTTTCTGTTGTGGAATAATTTGCTTCTGCTTTGGATAGCGATCGGCTGGCGTAACTAATAACCCTTTCAAGTCCGTCAGCCCTCTGCACAAGAACGGCGCCAAGACCTACGCTGCTTGCGTCAGTATGTATTTCTGTCTCGGCGAATTCGTCGAAATGGGCAAGTAACGGAGGCGTCTGGAGGCGATGGTTTAGCTCCTGGAAAGCGTGTTCCTGTGGCGTTTCCCACTTGAACTCCACGTCGGCCTTGGTAAGGTTAGTGAGAGGATCGGCGATGCGGGCGAAGTTTTTCACGAACCGCCTATAATAGGCGCACAGGCCCAGAAATCGGCGCACGGCTTTCTTGTCAGTGGGCGGCGGGAAGTCGGCGATGGCGGCTGTTTTCCGTGGATCAGGACGAACTCCAGACTTGCTGATAACGTGCCCCAGAAACAAGAGCTCTTCATACGCAAATCTGCACTTTTCTGGCTTCAGTGTCAGTCCAGAAGTCTTGATGGCTTGAAGTACAGCTTGAATGCGCCGAAGATGCTCGTCGAAACTTGAGGAAAACACGACGACGTCGTCCAAGTACACAAGGCAAGTCTGCCACTTCAATCCTGCCAGTACTGTATCCATAACGCGTTGAAAAGTTGCAGGCGCTGAGCAAAGGCCGAAGGGCATCACTTTAAACTCGAAGAGGCTGTCCGGTGTTATAAACGCCGTCTTCTCTCGGTCTCTTTCGTCGACTTCGATTTGCCAATAGCCAGTCTTGAGGTCCATCGACGAAAAGTACTTGGCGTTATGGAGCCGATCAAGTGCGTCGTCTATTCGTGGGAGAGGATACACGTCCTTTCTTGTGATTTTGTTCAGGCGGCGATAATCGACGCAGAAACGTAGGGTCCCATCCTTTTTCTTCACTAACACCACGGGGGATGCCCATGGGCTCTTGGACGGCTGGATAATGTCATCCCGCAGCATTTCATCAACTTGTCTCTTCATGGCCTCACGTTCTCGCGTCGAAACCCTGTATGGACTCTGACGGAGTGGTCTGGCATTTTCTTCGGTTATGATGCGATGTTTCGTGATTGGGGTCTGCCGAATTTTCGATGACGAGGAAAAGCAATCTTCGTATTGCAGGAGCAGGGCCTTGAGCTGTTCTTGCTTATCGTTTGGAAGTCTGGGATTGACGTCGAAAGCTATGGGAGGGGCTTGGTTCCTCGGAGCAGGTTCCGCAGAATCGGCGAAGGCGAAAGCACTGGTGGCTTCGACAATTTCTTCGATGTATGCGACCGTTGTTCCTTTGTTCACATGTTTGTACTCATTGCTGAAATTCGTGAGCATAACCGTTGCTTTGCCTCCCCGCTGCTCTGCGATTCCTCTTGCGACGCAAATATTTCGGGTGACCAACAGATGCTGACTGCCTTCAACGACGCCTTTGAAGTCAGGTGATTCAGGAGCGCCGACTGAAATAATGACGCTTGAGCGAGGCGGAATGGTGACTTGTTCTTCCAGCACATTCAAGGCATGGTGTCCAGACGGCGTGCGCGGCGGTAGTGCTTCTTCTGTGGATAACGTTATCGACTTTGTTTTTAGGTTGATGACAGCACCATGGAGGCATAAGAAGTTCATGCCAAGGATGACATCTCTCGAGCAACGCTGTAGGACTATGAAGTCTGTAGGATAAATACGGCCGTTAATGGTGACTCTCGCTGTGCAGATTCCTGCAGGCGTTACGAGATGACCTCCAGCTGTGCGGATTTCAGGGCCTTTCCAAGCTGTCCTAACTTTCTTTAACTTCGCGGCGAACGACCCACTGATGACAGAATAGTCGGCTCCAGTATCGACGAGAGCGGTCACACTGTGGCCGTCGATAAGAACGTCGAGGTCGCTAGTTCGCCGTCTCGCATTACAGTTAGGGCGTGGCGTCGGGTCACGGCTGCGTCGGCTTGTTCCGCTGCTTCCATGTTGCGTCGTCAGGCCACCTTCAGTAAGTGAACTTTCACTGTCAGGGCTTTGCCTGGTTGGCGTTGTGTTCGGAAAGCTCCGTCGCGTCGTCGTCGTCGTCGGAGGATCTTCAGTAGTTCGTCGCACAGCAACCGCACCTCCACCGGTTGCTGCCCTTAGTTTCCCGGATACGGGCTAGGAGACCGGCCCCGCGTTGGGCCAGAGTACTGTCGGTGGGACGGTGACGTGCGGCGGCTGGGCGACGGCGAACGCTAAGGGCTTCGTGGTGTCCACCGAGTTCCTGTCAGGTAGTCGGCGATGTCACGTGGTCGTTCTCCTGGCTGCGGACGTGGTGCATCGACGGCGAAGCCACGCAGTCCCATCTGTCGGTATTGGCAACGGCGGTAAGTGTGCCCGGCCTCGCCGCAGTGGTAGCACAGTGGGCGGTCGTCAGGGGTGCGCCAAACGTCGGTTTTCCTCGGCGCACTGCGCTGGCCCGCTGGTGAACGGGAGGTCGTCGGTGGTGGTGGTGACGGCGGTGGTGTCTGGCGACGGAAGTGCGACGGGGCGGCGTTTTGGCGTGGACGGGGAGGAGCGTTGTGGCGCACTGCAGCGGCGTAGCTCATAGTTTCTGGCTCGGGCAGTGGTGTATGAGGAATTCGAAGTGATTGCCGAACTTCTTCTCGCACAATGTCGGCGATCGAATCCACTTGAGGTTGCGCCGAAGGCAACAGTTTGCGAGCTTTTCCCGCACGATCGCTCGGATTGTTTCACGCAGGTTTTTGGAGTCACTGGTTTGAGCAGCAGCGCATTCTAGAGTCAGGCAACGATTATACTGCCTGGTGCGCATGTCCAGGGTTTTTTCGATGGTGGTCGCCTCGGATACAAATTCTTGAACGGTGTTCGGTGGATTCCTCATTAGTCCCGCGAAGAGCTCCTGTTTGACCCCTCGCATGAGGAAACGAACTTTCTTCTCCTCAGGCATGTCTGGGTCAGCGTGACGAAATAGGCGGGTCATCTCCTCTGTGAAAATTCCAACCTTCTCATTCGGTAGCTGAACCCGGGTCTCTAGTTGAGCAGCGGCCCTTTCTTTGCGAGTGACGCTCGCGAACGTTTGCAGAAATCCGCCGCAGAAGACATCCCACGTTCGGAGCGTGGACTCACGATTCTCTAGCCAGGTCCTTGCGGTGTCTTCCAGGTAGAAGTACACACGCCGGAGCTTTTCTTCGTTGTCCCAGTGGTTGAGGGCGGCCACACGGTCGTATGTTTCTAACCAGGACTCCGGGTCTTCGAACGATGACCCATGGAAAATTGGTGGTTCCCTGGGTTGATGCATGACCATCGTGGGCAGGGATGCGGCGGTTGTCATTGTCGCTGCAGTCGCGGTCATGGCCTTGGTCTTCCGCGCCTTGTCTTCTGGAATCCCGTACTCCGGTGGTAGCCCTTGCTGTCGGCGGCTTGTTCGCTGCTCCTGGTTGGCGTCGGTGCCTTCTCCGCGACGTGGGCTGGGTTCACGGCTTGACGGGGGCATGCGGTACATGAACGAAACAGCACCTCCACCAGATGTCACGGGGTCGTGACGTGGCCGAAGACAGGAGACTTCGTGTTGGGATTTAACTGTTTATTTGGGCGAACCTGTGCCCGGTAAACGGAAAGTTCAATTACAGCAACTCTCGAACAGATAGCAGTCTCTGACTGATAGCGGCGAACGGAGCGTCGGCCTTCGATCAACAACTGACAAGCGGCGAAGCGCGTCGGCATTTATACTCCCGCCGTCGAATGTTCTAGCGCTACCGCTGGCGGCGGCGTACGTTCCAGAACAATCTGTACCATTCGCACAGTGGGCGTGATCTTATCGAAATGATCTACTACAGTCCGGAACCCTCTCGAAAACTGCAGGCGCGGTTTGCGCTGAGAATCACGTGGTGTTTTGGGACGATAACAAAAGCTTGGGAAATGGAACGTGGCAATACAAAACATTGTTAGCTGAGAATTTTGGCACACCTAAACAACTTCGAAGAGCTTCCCGCTCTAGGAGAATCAAGGAGTTTATTTTGTATACTTGTTCACCAGAGAATAGTACGCATCTGAATTCAAGAATCGGGTGAACACACATGCAATAATTCATGATCAGCGTATCTCTGCAAAGACCTGAATGGAGCCGGCCAAGCCTACCTATTATATAAACAGCCCGTGTAGCCTTAATTTTATTATGCTCAATGTGATATCGCCACCTCAGTTTTTGATGGTAAAATACAGGCAGATTTTAATACAGTTAACTTGGAGAATTAGTTTTTGATGGTACTGAAGAGAAATAGTAACTGGTACGTCCAATAGAAAAACTACTATAGCACTTTTAGTTACGTTCAGTTTCATATGAATTTTCTGCAACCATGGTTTCAATGTTGCCAAATAAAACTGTAAAGTCGAATGTCGTAAATAAATATCACAGTCAGATGCAGAAAACGCAATATTATCTGCATATACTTGTACTCGTATCTTATCACTCAGTGGTATTCACCTTAACAAAATGTAAATTAGCACTGGCGATAGAACAGAGCCTTGCGGAGTACCTCTGGTTTGGCTATATTTCGGTGTGGAAACACCTCGTTGGAAGCAATAAAATTTTCTGCCTTTGAAAAATTCGTGTAGCCATTTTGTTATATATTGCGGGAAGGTTCGGTCCTTTGGGGCATTGATAAGAATAGCATGTTCAACACTATCATATGCCTTGGCTGAATCAAGGGTTACTAGGGTTACATATGGTCGTCTGTCGTGAGCAAGCTTTATACGACCTTTTAAATCAACGTGCGCCCACCGTATAGAGTAGGCTAGTCTAAATCAAATCTGGCACGTACTGAGTATTGCATTATCTGTTATGAACTTCATACTTTTAATGTAAAGTATCCTTCTACTAACTCAACTACATCATGATGTTAAAACGATTGGCCTGATGTTTTCTATCCGCATACGTAGTCCCTGTTATCTGAGAAGCGGTATTATATTTGAAAGTCTCCAGTCAAGAGGTATCCAACTATTTTCATGTGAATAGTTGACAACGTTAAAGAGGTCTTCAGGAGAGATGTCGAATAATATGTTTAACATTCCTGAAGTGACACCGCAAGGTCCAGCACCTGTGTTTGGCAGAATGTGAACGACGTGCGCAAGTCCATTCCTACTTCAAGAAAATCATTTGGTATAGTCTTATACAAAAATGATACAAATAAAGTCTTACAAACTTTATTTGTATTTGTGATGTAAATCTCTTCTCCAATCCTAATGCAATTTACGTTAATATATCTTCAACTCCTTCAGAGGAAGAATAACTGAGTCAATATTTACGGGTGCTGCAGTGGCTTTGGGATTACAGAGAAATCTGATCAGAACTCTCTTGTCACCACTCTTGGAGAGACAGCGATAACGCTTTTCTTCATAATAATCTTTCGCTAATGAAACTGTTTTTCTAAGCGCAGTTTTTGTATATTGTTATGTAAAAGTGACACGAGGCGTGTCTATTCCGAATCTATATTCACACTGATGCGTATAGCATCGACTAATATGGAAGACAGCATGCACAACCGACAGACCACTTTCTCGTTGTCGTCTTCTGACCGTTGATATGTCAGCTACGTAGCATTACCCCCGGTGGTGAAAGCGCCGTCTTGGTGCATATTAATTACGGTCTTCAGTAGGCATGTCGTAAGGTTTTAGCCTGCTGACATGCACAACATCACTGGGTGTGGTTGCAGGCAGGCTTCTGGTCTCAGATGCAGGAATGATCTCATAAGTGACGCCGGTTACCTGGCAGATTATACGGTAAGAACACATGTAGCGAGACAACAACTTCTCTGATCAGCCAACTCGACGAACTGGGCACCACAGGAGAACAAGAGAACCGGGTGAGAAGTGAACGTCAGCATGGCGGCTGTCGTAGATGGCTTTCTGGGTGGCTTGCGAAGACAAAAGTCTAGATCGGGTGGTCTAACGTGCGTGGTCGGCACGAGCAATAGCGTCACATGCATAATTGGTTGACGACATTGTAGTCGTTGGAAGTAAGGTACCGAGTGGTAACTTCGGATTACGGCCATACAGCAAATAAAAGGGTGAATAACCAGTGGTGTCGTGGCACGAAGAATTGTACGCGAAGGTCACGTGAGGCAGGGCCCGGTCCCAGTCATGGTGGTCGGAGGACACATACATCGCGAGCATGTCCGTGAGGGTGCAATGTAGGCGTTCGGTAAGGCCATTTGTTTGAAGATGGTTGAATGTAGCGCACCTGTGCTGCGTCGAGGAAGAGCGAAGAAGATCGTCGATTACTCAAGACTAAAATGCGTGGCCGCGAGCTGTGAGTAATTGGCGAAGAGCGCCATGGTGTAGGTAACATCGTGGAGCAAAACGTCCACGTCAGTAGCTGTGCTAGTGGGGAGTGCTCGAGTGATGGCATACCTTATCGCGTAGCTTATAGCAACGGCAACCCACTTGTTGCCATATTTCGACTCCGAAAAAGAACCGAGAAGATCTATACTAACACAGAAGAAAGGATCGGTTGAAGAAGTTCAGCTGTGGGTGCAGTAGGTCACTTCCTACGTTGGCATTTATCGCAGGAGGACACGTAACGGCGAACAAACCTGGCGAGACCGTGCCAAAAAAAAGTGGCGACGCACATTGTCGTACATCCGAGATACACTCAGATGACCAGCAGTTGGTTCATCGTGAAGCTCATGCAGCATGGATGAATGCAAATGTTTCAGTGCGACAAGAAGGAGCTCAGGGCCATCTGGCTGGAGGCTACGACGGTACAGTGTGACATTCAGGGGGTTGTACATGCGAAGCGATGCGTCGTTCGGAGCAGTCAAGACAGTCAATAAGTTGTCGCAGGGAAGCATCACGACGTTGTTCATCACCAATCTGAAGAAACTGGGACATGGACGTGACGCTGAGGCTAGGCTCGATGTCTGATTCATCGGGTTGATCAACAGGGTAGCGGGATAAGATATCGGCGTCCAGATGGAGACGTCCAGGCTTATAAGCAACCGAGTAGGAATACTCCTGTAGGCGTAATGCCCAACGCCCAAGTCATCCAGTAGGGTTCTTCAGAGAAGAAAGACAACGCAGCGCATGATGATCTGTGATGACACGGAAAGGGCAGCCATACAAGTAAGGACTTGAGGGGTGAAACCAAAGTGAAGGAGTGGAAGAAACACACAGTTATCCGCTACGGCCGCGATAGAGGCGGCAGCAAAGCTCGAGGACTAAAACGCTACACATCTTTCACGCAGGGCTGTGGAATATTTCGTTCCGGCATCGTGCGGCGGTTTGGATGCGCTGATATCAGCCCAGCTATCTACATCTACTTCAAGAAAGGCCCTTCCACGTCAGCCCTCGTGTGATTGTGACGCTGCCTGGACCATCGACTTGCATTGGTTCCTCAACCCCGACGGAAAACTACAAATTGACTGAACAACGCCCCCGTCCTTCACATGGCAGCAGAAGCGGCAGCGAAGCTCGAGAACAAAAACGCTACACATCTTTCACGCAGGGCTGTGGAATATTTCGTTCCGGCATCGTGCGGCGGTTTGGATGCGCTGATATCAGCCCAGCTATCTACATCTACTTCAAGAAAGGCCCTTCCACGTCAGCCCTCGTGTGATTGTGACGCTGCCTGGACCATCGACTTGCATTGGTTCCTCAACCCCGACGGAAAACTACAAATTGACTGAACAACGCCCCCGTCCTTCACATGGCAGCAGAGGCGGCAGCGAAGCTCGAGGACTAAAACGCTACACATCTTTCACGCAGGGCTGTAGAATATTTCGTTCCGGCATCGTGCGGCGGTTTGGATGCGCTGATATCAACCCAGCTATCTACATCTACTTCAAGAAAGGCCCTTCCACGTTAGCCCTCGTGTGATTGTGACGCTGCCTGGACCATCGACTTGCATTGGTTCCTCAACCCCGACGGAAAACTACAAATTGACTGAACAACGCCCCCGTCCTTCACATGGCAGCAGAAGCGGCAGCGAAGCTCGAGGACTAAAACGCTACACATCTTTCACGCAGGGCTGTGGAATATTTCGTTCCGGCATCGTGCGGCGGTTTGGATGCGCTGATATCAGCCCAGCTATCTACATCTATTTCAAGAAAGGCCCTTCCACGTCAGCCCTCGTGTGATTGTGACGCTGCCTGGACCATCGACTTGCATTGGTTCCTCAACCCCGACGGAAAACTACAAATTGACTGAACAACGCCCCCGTCCTTCACATGGCAGCAGAGGCGGCAGCGAAGCTCGAGGACTAAAACGCTACACATCTTTCACGCAGGGCTGTGGAATATTTCGTTCCGGCATCGTGCGGCGGTTTGGATGCGCTGATATCAGCCCAGCTATCTACATCTACTTCAAGAAAGGCCCTTCCACGTTAGCCCTTGTGTGATTGTGACGCTGCCTGGACCATCGACTTGCATTGGTTCCTCAACCCCGACGGAAAACTACAAATTGACTGAACAACGCCCCCGTCCTTCACATGGCAGCAGAGGCGGCAGCGAAGCTCGAGGACTAAAACGCTACACATCTTTCACGCAGCGCTGTGGAATATTTCGTTCCGACATCGTGCGGCGGTTTGGATGCGCTGATATCAGCCCAGCTATCTACATCTACTTCAAGAAAGGCCCTTCCACGTCAGCCCTCGTGTGATTGTGACGCTGCCTGGACCATCGACTTGCATTGGTTCCTCAACCCCGACGAAAAACTACAAATTGACTGAACAACGCCCCCGCCCTTCACATGGCAGCAGAGGCGGCCGAGAAGCTCGAGGACTAAAACGCTACACATCTTTCACGCAGGTTTGTGCCCAAATTCCTGCTTGTTTCTTAAATTTTCGCCTGGATCGTTTTGCTGCTGCTGGTGCTGCCACAAGTGTTCTGTTGTTTGTATTGATTCATTGAGACATGGCGAAAGAGATAAGAGCACTTTTCGAGGAACTTAAGCGTGAATTACGGGCTGAATTTAAAGGCTTCAAGGAAGCACTCGAGCGAGACTTTCGCAATGAGCTGAGGGAAATTAAGTCCTCTGTAGCTTCCTTAAATACTGATTGTGAAGAAGTAAAGGCTGAAAATGTAAAGCTCAAGGCGACCAACGCTATGCTAGAGGCCACGTGCGCTGATCTTGCTCAAAAGGTGAAAGATCATGAGAGTAGGCTGCTACACCTTGAGCAGTATTCTCGTAATGCAAATGTGGAGCTCAAAGGTATCCCGTACAACGCCACTGAAAACCTTATAGATACAGTGATCAAAATTGGCGAGAAAGTAGGTGTACCACTTGAGGAAGCCGATTTTGAGTCGGTGCACAGAGTACCAACCTCCAACCTAACAAAAAAGAACGTAGTAGTTCAGTTCGCACGGAGACAGAAGAGGGACTGTTTTCTCGAGAATGCGCGTATTGCCCGGCTCAAGTGCTCTGACGTAGGCTTTGACTCGGAGAAGCCGTTCTTTGTTAACGAGCACCTATGCCCAGAGCTGAAACGTCTACTAGGTCGGGCTACTGCACGCAAACGCGAAACTGGTTGGAAATACGTTTGGGTGCAAAATGGCAAAATTTTCGCACGGCGCATGGACAACGCTCCAAAAATAAAGATTTCATGCAGTGGGGACGTTGCTAAAATGGTTAACCCAATATGAAAGCTGGAAAATAAGACCAATGTTCCAAGCTTTGAAGGAGCCCTTTGTGGTGCTATAGCGCATCTTATCATGCCGTTCATATGTGTTAAGGAGACACATATTTGTATATGTTGCGATAGTCTACCCGGAGCAAAGGCCATATGCGCATGCGCTGTTCGCCACACATTTGTTCTCTTTCCGATATTTGTTGCCTGCTTTTTTATTTTTTTTGTCTTGTGTGCTTTAATTTTGGAAGTACTGGTTTGTAGTTGCCGCTTTTGCTATTTTCTGGATTGTTTGTGTTTATGCCTGTATCGCGACATGAGCTGGGAAACAACTTGGCTGCGTTTTTCTGCCCTTGTTGATGAAATCTGTAGGCACAGTGATATTTTTCGTTGTCTGTTTCTCATTTGGAAGTATGTCACTACTTGTCTGCAAACTGACAGCACTTCTATGTTGACCCATAATAATCAGCAATGACTTTAACTTGTATTAGTCCAACCACACTCAAGTCGGATATTGTTGAAAAGTGTAAATCACCATTAACATTTTTACATATAAACATGCAGTCGTTACGCCAAAAATATGATGACTTTTGCATTTTAATAAACGAGTTCGGGTTTTCCTTTTCGGTTATTATGCTTACTGAGACGTGGTACTCTGATCTTGATACCATACGTTTAGACGGCTACAGTGCCGTTTCTTTGAATAGGAAATTGAAAAGGGGAGGCGGCGTATGCATGTTCACAAAACTGGGATTTACCTATGACCTCCTCGATGACTTTTCTTGGTCCACAACGGACATTGACATAATTTGTATAAAATGCAACAATTTTGTATTTGCTGTCGTGTATAGGTCACCTGATGGTAACTTGAGCAAATTTTTCACGTTTCTAGAGGCTATTTTTTCGTTTGTAAACATAAACCAATACTCTTTAATTTTAGGAGGTGACCTAAACATAGATATGCTGACAAAAACTCCTAAACAAGGCGAATTATCTGCGATTCTCGATTCCCATTTTTTGTTTAATGTAATAACCACCCCCACACGTATCACTGCAACTAGTGAAACTCTTATCGACCTTTTTATTACTAACCTAGCAATTAATGACCTATTCTCTGGTACCATTAATGTGACACTTAGCGACCACTTGCCTATCTATTTAGTAACTGATACGTACAATACGGCAAAAGAATTCACTGTAAATATAATATATCAAGACATCAACGCGGTTACACTGTCGCAGTTCCGAGATGAACTCGCCAGAACAAGCTGGAACGCAATTTTTGCGTGCTCTACGGCTGATACCGCATATGACCATTTCATAGAAATTTTTTCTTCGGTATATAAAAAACACTTTCCGTACAAAGAAATAACTAAGCGAAAACGCGCACGTAAGCCTTGGGTAACGTTAAGTATATTGAAAATGATCCGTACGAAAAACAGACTGTACCAGGCGTTCTTGAAAAATCGCGATTTGAATGCACTGAAAGCGTTTAGGGCCTACAGAAACAGTCTTTCAAAAACTTTAAGACAAGCCAAACGCGACTATTACCATACTATTTTTAGCGGTATCGTAGATGTCAAGCAAATGTGGAAAAAACTAAACACAATCATATATTCAAGTAATAGGACGCCTGGTGTCGACGAAATTACAATTGATAATCATATATTTAAAGGAACAGCATTAGTCAATAAATTCAATGGGTACTTTACTTCTTTGTCAGAAAGTACTTACGACGGAAATGCATTAAGTTACATGCCAACACCTATAGCCTCCTCAATATTTATTGACCCTACGGAGCAAACTGAGGTAAACAACGTTTTCATGAAACTTAAAAAAAGCAAAAGTGAGGACATTGACGGCATAAAAATGGAACCGGTTATCTTTGTTATTGATTTATTATCACCCTGCCTGACGCATATTTACAATATTGCTTTAAGCACAGGTATGTTCCCTAAGCGGATGAAAAATGCCAAAGTTGCAGTCCTTTTTAAAGGTGGTGACAAAAATGAAATGAGTAATTACCGGCCAATATCGGTATTACCTATACTTTCAAAGGCTCTAGAAAAAATTATTTTCACTAGATTGTATAAAGTTTTGGACTCGCATTCTGTGATTACAACAGCACAATATGGGTTCAGGTCTGGCGTATCGACGGAGACAGCGCTGTTGCATCAAAAAGAGTTGATACTGGGCAACATTGAAGCAAGAAAGCTAACATTAGGCGTATTCATAGACTTTACGAAGGCGTTCGACAGAATTGATCACCAAACCTTGTTAGAAAAATTGTTTTATTACGGGATTAGAGGCATCGCGCTCGATTTAATAGGAAGCTACCTTAGTGATCGGTACCAGTGTGTGTCGGTAAAATAGGCAAACATCTATGCCCAAAAAAATCAAACGCGTTGTACCACAGGGAAGCATATTAGGACCTCTTCTATTTAACCTTTATATCAATGATATTGTAAATGTGGATCACTCAATAACGTACATTATTTATGCAGATGATACAAGCTTATTCTTTACGGGAACAAATATAGACGATTTGATAAAAGCAGCTAATAAAACGTTAGTCAATTTTTCGAAATGGTCCTGCCAAAATTCGTTACAGATCAACAGCTCTAAAACCAAGGCCGTTCTTTTCCGTGCGAAAGGAATAACATGTACGTACACACAAAAACTGATGCTAAATAATTTCAATATCGAACTTTCAGAGACTGTCAAAACTTTGGGCGTCATCTTTCATCAACATATGTTCTGGAATTCTCACACTGAACAATTGTGTATTAAGCTAAGAAAAGCCCTTGGCGTGCTGAGAAGGTGTCAGTCGTTTCTACCGCTCCCCAGAAACTTCTTATCTTTAATACGCTTTTTTGTTCTCATCTACGCTATTGTCAGTTGGTATGGGCTTGTGGAACTGAAACATCAAAACAAAAGTTGTATACACTTCAAAAAAGCGCTTTGCGGGCTGTTGCAAATATAGGTTACAGAGAACACACATCCCATTTATTTGTCAAGTTTAAAGTTTTAAAATTTTGTGTGGCATATGAACATAACTTGTTGTTGTCTTTGAGGTCTGAAATTCGAAAGAATTGCGCAAACCTGTGAGGCTTAGCACATTTACAGCCGAAAATTTTGTTGCGTCCGATGCGGAGCTCTGAACACTGGCACATCCCCCGACCGCGAACAAATTATGGACTCCAAATGCTAAAGCACTCTGTTCCCCTTATACTAAATAAGTTCAAGCTCACAGAACAGCAATGGCGTCTCCTTTCAAGTAGTGATATATTAAACCTGTTCGTATAAGGAGCTATAAACCCAGAAAAAGTACACCCAGTACTTGTAAACGCATGAAATTTTAAGTGTACCCCTTTCTGTTATAGCGTCTTATATTGGTTGCCTTTTTTCCCAAAAATTGTTTGTTTGTAAACAACCAAGTGTGCATCTATTCTGTACTTCATAAACAACCACTAGAATGTTATTTTCTTTTCTTTTTTCTTTCAATCATACGTGAGCACTGTATGGAGTTTGGTGTGCCATTGTTTCTGTTGCCTTGTACAAATGGGAGGTGGGGCTAGTCAAGCTGCTATAGCGCAGCTTTTTTCCTACTTTCCATGCCACAATTGTTTCTTGTTTGTGTAAATCATGGTGTATCGTTGTGGTGAAATAAGTTTCAACTTTCAACTTTCAACTTTCATGGTATGGGGCACAGTAACACTGCACGTCAGCCGAGCGTCAGTAATCGGCGTAACGGTATAATCACCGTCTGGAACTAGACGAGCCGATGACAAAGACGCGTACGCGATGGCACGAGGTGGCAGGCGAATGAAAGCGGTTGGACTCAAGCGGCTGGTGGGCTTTGCAGAGTAGTCGTCAAAGATTAGAAGATCGAGGCTGAGGGTAGCAGACGAACAGTCAATCAAGACCGAGTGTGTCGAAAGGAAATCAAAGCCAAGTATGAGGGCATGAGGGTAGCAGGCTAGCATGGCAAAAAGGACCACAGCGTGAAGACCGGCAATATTGGCACGAGCAGTGCACATTCTGATTACTGGTACTGTATCGCCATCGGCAACACGTATTGCCTGCGTCGTAGACGGCGTCATAATCTTTTGCAAGCAGTGGCGTAGATAAGCGCTCATAGCAGACAGGTGCGCACCTGTGTGAATGAGGGCGGTCACAAGAACGTGGCCAACTTGTACTTCAAGCAGGCTGAGGTGCGTCGGAAGTGCCAGTAGAGAATTTTCGGCCGTCATTGGTATTGCTGCTTCACCTCTCTATGCTGCAATATCTAGTTTTCCTGCTGCGATCGTCCAGAAAAGCTCGGCGAGGAAAAGCGCCAAAGCGGCAAAGTGCGGGATTGGCGACGTAGCGGCGACGGGTAGCGGGATCTGCGACGACCGGACGAACGGGCGTCAGTGTGGCGGCGACCAGGCAAGGGGGTGTCAGTAGAAGGCTCGTAAGATGACGACAAAAAGAAATTCAAGGGTGCGGCGGCTGAACGTCGAAGGGTCATTGGGTGTATGTCCACTGAAGTAGAAAAGGTCTGACGTGGTTGGTTTGACCAACGGCGACGGCAATAGCGAGAAACGTGTCCAGGCTGGTGGCAGAAAAAAACAAATAGGCCGGTCGTCGGGTGTTCGTCATTCCGAAGGGTTACTGAAAGGCATTGTTGGAGGTAAACGGCGAGCGTGTCCTGGGGAGTAAGACGGGACTTCAGGGCGGGTCAAGGGATATGTTGTAGGAAGGCCGAGGTTCGCAAACTCCTGCCTCACCACAGCTTGTATTAACACCACAAACGACTGTTGTTGGTCAGAGGCAAGCGTTGCAAAAATGGGTGGCTGAAGAGGAGCCGGACAGGCGGCTTCGATTTCCCCACGGACAATGCGCGGGACGTTGTCATACGCGAGGGACTGGCGGGCGGCTTCACACGGTGAGGTTGCGGCCATGTTGGGCAGCCGCGTCAATCGCTGAGTAATACGGCGGCTCTTGGCTTATTCGAACCGCCGGCACTCTTTAATGATGGCGTAGACGGTGGCAACGCTGTTGTGCACCAGAAGATGATAGGCGTCGTCTGCTATGCCTTTCAGCATATGGGCCACTTTCTCATACTCACTCATCTGCTCGTCAATCTGGCGGCATAGGGCGATGATGTCGTGAATGTACGCGGCGTACGCTTCCATCGACGTCTGTACACGAGCCGCCAGCTAATTACGCGCTGCGATCTGCCACCCAAAGGCGTCACCAAAAAGGTCATGGATCTTCTCTTTAAAGGAGTCCCAGCTTGTAATATTCGCTTCGTGCGTCTCGAAACACACCCGCGGTGGGCCATCGAGATATAAAAAAGACAAAGGCGAGCATAAAAGTCGGGTTCCACCTATAGCTTGCGCTGACCCGTTCGTACCGGTTGATCCATTTGTCGACGTCAACGCCATCCTCACCGGAAAATACACCGGGATCACGAGCAGGAGGTAGAACGACGTAAGTAGAAGTCACGAAAGAGGCAGGTGGTGAAGACAATGGTTATTCAACCTGTGACATGGTTGGACATATGACGACGCGGCCATCGCCGAGCTTTGTGATGAAGACAAGGAAGTACCCAACACTTCCGCCCCACGCATGTTAGGTAAAAATGACAGAAGGCGTGTCTATTCAGAGTCTATATTTACACTGATGCGTATAGCATCGACTAAGATGAAGGCTGCTGGCTGTTGGCTGTTCCCCAGAGTCCTGGCGCAACCCACTACGGGGGATCAGCCATTTGTGAGGTGGAGTTGTTTTACCAGCCGGAATATTTGTTTAAACCAACAACCAATTTGTTTAAACCAACAACCAATTAGTAAACGATAGATTAGAAATAAAATAGAGGTAATACATAGAACAAACTGTCTAAAAGATTTGAAATAAAGTGAATTTATGCCCCAGCTTAATATTCTAATCGTTTTGTTGCCTTTAGAAAATCGCATATGCCCTCGCAAATATTCCTGTGGCTGAATCCCTTTTCAGTTGCTTCAAAGGAGAGGACCCCCGGAAGGAATACACTTAGAGCCAACCTACGGATAGGTTTTTCTAACAGTCTCTTTTTTTGGTTTGTGTATAGCCTGCATGTTAAGAAGAAATGGGGAAGAGATTCACTCTCGTTGCAGTGGAGGCACTGGTGAGACTGTGCCAGACCAGACCTGTGTAGATAAAAGTTCAGGGGGGGGGGGGGGGGGCTCGGCAACGTAGTCTTGTAATTCTGATCTCCGCCGTTCTAGAAGAGCACCATCAATATTTCCAAGGTTATCTAAGATGGAAAAAGTTCGATGTTGCCAAGCGAGATTTTTCAAACTGATCTGACATGACAAATTTTTCAAAGCGTGCGATGGCAATAAATGCTAGCGTCAGCAATATAGAAATTATGGGATAATTATGTGAGGCCACTGCGAGTGCATCTGCATATTCATTGAGGGTTAAACCTTTATGCCCTGGTATCTACACCAAGCGAATGAGTCGTAAATGTCTTTGGGCAAGGTCCTAAATTACTTTTAAAGCATTGGACATATTACGCGCAACTAATGAACTACACACAGACAAGCAGTCTGAAAGAATAATAGCATCTGTTACTGATTGAGGTAATTTTCGTAACGCTAAGAGAATTGCCAGTAATAGCGCTTGATAAATAGGTGTGAAATCAGGTAAAAGAATTGAAAAAGACCAATCCAACACTGAAGATGCAATTCTGACTCCTGCCTTGTCTTCGCGAACTGAAGCATCAGTTGCTAATACAATATTTGTGCCTAATCTTGCCAGGTGGTCTTTCAAAATGCCATTTAGATATCTACTGGGAAGATTTTTGCAATTAATAGAAAAAATATTGTCAACATTTATTTTCATTGTTTGAATAGGTGATCTTAGTACCCTTACTTCACGAATGTGAAGATGTAATGTTTTCAAGAGCTTCTGTACGACGATAATTTGGGGACACCTAAATCTAGACCACTGTTGGTAAAAAGGACGTCGGCTCTATAATGAAAACATATTGTGACCTCCTATGTTGGGATGCGTATATTTTTAGGAATGTACCAACTGCTAGTATTTGGAACCTAGCACGAAGAGAAGGCAGGCGCGCTTCCTTATATAAAACATTAATTGCGACATATTTAGGGAGCCAAAGACATAAACGTAACGCTTCGCGTTCTAGTACTACCAGTGGTCTATTTTTGTAGGCGAGTGCTTCAGGAAACAAGACACTGCCAAACTCCAATATTGGGCGAATATACATACAATATATCATTGTTAGCACTTCACGACGTAAACCACAACGTTTATTGCTGAGTCTACGAAGCCTCCCTAGCATCTGTGCTCCTTTAGCTGCCATATTTTTTATATGTGAACTCCAATTTAGGTTTTCAGTATAAGTCACTATCAAGTATTTAATCGATTTCACCTGCGGGATGAAGTCCTGTCTGTAATGTACAGAAATCTGCACTGGAACACTTAAAAAAATAATTGAAGGACTGCACGCACAACCGACAGACCACTTCCTCGTTGTCGTCTTCTGACCGATGATATTGTAACAGCGAGCTGTGATAAGATGGTTTTATTTACAGGAGGTGAACGATGGTCGTTTGCGGCAGCACACTGCGATCGTGCCAAGACTCTTCGTCTTCCACTGCTTCTCTTCTCTACCCTTTTCTAGTTTGTTACATTCCCCCGCAAGCAGACGAAGCCCGTAGGGCGAGTTATGATGCACAAGGAGGGTGGAGAGGTTTCAGGCGAGCCACGTGAGTGAGCTGCGTTCTGCTCGATCGTCGACCATTGGACAAAAGACGAGCTATTACGTAAGTGAGCTGGCTTAGACGCTCCAAAACTACAAATGGGCCTGAATATCGTGACAGAAGCTTTTGACACAATCCACGCTTGCGTTGCGGTGTCCAAAGTAACACCAAGTCGCCTTTTTCGAATAAAACCGGTTCGTGACGGTCGTCGTATCGTTCCTTCGAACGACGTTGAGAGGCCAGAGTACGAAGACGAGCGATTCGACGGGCTTCTTCCGCGAGGCACAGGGTGTTTGATACAGAGTCGTCATTGTGTAGAATGAAGGGTAAGAAAGTGTCTAGAGGGCTTAGTGGCAACCTTGCGTACAACAGATAAAATGGGCTGAAGTTCGTTGTTTCATGTTTTGCCGTGTTGTACGCGTACGTGATAAAAGGCAGCACTTCATCCCAGTTCTTATCATTGGAAGAAACGTACATGGCAAGCGTGTTGGTCAGCGTTCTGTTTGTCCGTTCAACGAGGCCATTCGTCTGTGAATGATACGGTGTGGAATGATGGAACTGTGTCGTGCACATGCGTAGTAATTCTTCAACGGCATCGGCAGTGAGCTGGCGGCCACGGTCGCTGATAATAACACGCGGTGGGCCATGGCGAAGGACCATGGACTGAAGCAAGAAGTCCGCCACGGATGCAGCGGTAGAAGAGGGAATAGCTGCGGTTTCGGCATACCGCGTAAGATGATCTACGCAGACGATTTTCCAACGCTTCTTATTGTTAGATAACGGAAAAGGACCCATATAGTCAATTCCTACTTGTTCAAAAGCTGTGCTGGGTGGTGTTAATGGCTGAAGGGGACCCGGTGTAGCGGTGGCCAGGCGCTTGTGACGTTGGCACGTCTCGCAGCTAGCGACGTAACGCTTCGTCGTTTCGTACATCTTGGGCCAGTAAAAGCGTTCCTGCGTGCGGTTCAGCGCTCTAATGAAGCCGAAGTGACCGGACGTCGCATCGTCATGCATGGCACGTAGAACATAAGAGCGAAGGTTCTCGGGGACAACTAGAAGAAAACGTGCTCCAAGTCTAGAGTAGTTAATTTTATAGAGCAACTTGTCTCGGACCGTAAAGCGACCGCTGTGTTGGGAGGCACGTGCGGCGGCAAAAAGAGGATCCAAGTTGAGATCGTTGCGTTGTTCTCTCTGGAAATCAGCCGCGTTGGGGAACGTGCTTGTAACAGCAGCAAGGCAGTCGCCAAAATTTTCAGCATCGCAGTCAGTAGTCGCAAGAGGAATACGGGAGAGGCAGTCTGCGTCAGCGTGCCGACGGCCACTCTTGTACGACACCGTAAAGTCGTATTCCTGAAGTCGCAGCGCCCAACGTGCGAGGCGGCCAGAGGGGTCACGCAAACCGACCAGCCAGCATAACGAATGGTGATCGGTAGTTATCTTAAATGGCCTCCCGTAAAGATAACAACCAAACTTCTGTACAGCGAAAACAGCTGCCAGACATTCCTGTTCCGTAACTGTGTAATTGCGTTCTGATTTGCTCAGGCAACGGCTGGCATATGCCACGACATGCTCTGCTCCATTGTGACGTTGTACAAGCACCGCGCCTACACCGATACCACCAGCGTCCGTGTGGACCTTAGTCGGGCAAGATGGATCGAAGTGACGCAACAGTGGTGCTGAGGTTAGTACAAACTTAAGTTGTGAGAATGCGGCGTCACACTCTGGTGTCCAGTTGAAGGTTGCATCCTGTCGCAAGACGTTTGTCAGCGGATACACGATCTCCGCAAATCATGGAACAAAACGACGAAAATATGAGCATAGGCCGACAAATGTGCGAAGTTCTCGTGCGGACTGCGGTGATTTAAAAGAGCTCACTGGTTCTATCTTGCGAGGATCGGGTCTGACGCCATCCTTGTCGACCGAGTGCCCCAGCACGAGAGTTTGACGTTCGCCAAAGCGACATTTTTTAGAATTCAGAACCAGCCCGGCTTTTTCGATGCAGTCGAGAACAAGACTGAGACGGTTGTTATGTTCCTCAAACGTACGGCCAAAGATCACAACATCGTCAAGGTAGCACATGCATATCTCCCATTTTAGACCACGTAATACTGTGTCCATAAATCTTTCAAAGGTGGCTGCAGCATTACAAAGGCCAAAAGGCATGACATTAAGTTCAAATAAGCCATCCGGAGTTATGAAAGCAGTCTTTTCTTTGTCGCCGGGTTCCATAGGTATTTGCCAATAACCTGACCGCAAAACAAGCGTTGAAAAATAGGAAGCGGCATGCAAGCAATCTATGACGTCATCAATCCGTGGTAAAGGATATACATCTTTCTTCGTCACAGTGTTTAGACGCCTGTAATCTACGCAGAATCTCCAGGAACCATCCTTTTTCTTGACAAGAATTACCGGGGCTGCCCACGGGCTGGACGACTCTTGCACGACCCCTTTGTTCAGCATGTCCTTTACTTGTTCGGTGATAACATTGCGCTCAGAGGATGACACTCGGTAGGGCTTTTGGCGGACGGGGTGTGCAGAGCCAGTGTCTATTCTGTGACGAGTGCGGGACGAGGGTAACTGAAGGGGTGCATCTCAACGTTTGAAGTCGAAAGCAGCAACATGCCGGGAAAGGACCTGCACCAGCGCTAGCCGTTCCGTCATACTGAGAGTCTTGCTGATCATAGCGAGCTTTAGATCTTCATTATGGCGAATATCACAAGCAGAGGAAGAGGTGGGGAGGTCCATAGCTATTGCTGCTA
Organism: Rhipicephalus microplus; assembly: GCF_043290135.1. NCBI lineage: Eukaryota > Metazoa > Arthropoda > Arachnida > Ixodida > Ixodidae > Rhipicephalus > Rhipicephalus microplus. Next base: position 28,692,907 of record NW_027464587.1, read on the forward strand.
TCGAGTTGCATGAGGCTTCATCAAAGAGAGCTATTTTTATCCCGCGAGGAAGCACAACCGGCGTGGCAGAACAGTTCAGCGCCCACAATGTTGCTACTCCTTTCGTCATGCACACAACAGGACAAGGCACAAGTATGTCCTTCTTGAAGCAATTCTTGCGCAGAGGCCCCACTACTAGGTCAACACAAGCATCATCAACCACTGTGGAAGAGACTTGAACGGGTGTCAGGCACCAAGATGGTGCTATCACTTTATCAATCACACTAAGTGTGTTCCTGTCTTCGCCACGGTAGTCTTCTTCGGAAAGCGACGGTGGAAACAAATTGTTTAGGGATATTTCCCCATTACCACAGTCAACGGAAGCACCGCATTGCTCCAGGAAATCGATACCAAGAATGACATCGTGCGAACAACGAGATAGAACCAGAAATTCTGGTACAAATACTTTTCTAGCCAATGAAACACTGACAGCACATACACCAAGAGGATTAAGCCACTCGCCTCCTACACCACGAAAGGTGATTGTATCGTCCCATGAAAACATAACTTTGCGACCTAAGCGGTTTCTGAAGGCGAGGCTCATCACTGACACAGTCGCCCCAGTGTCAACTAATGCCATCGTCGGTATTCCATCAATCAACACATTCACTTTGTTTTTGATCATAACAATAGGCAGAGGTATATCTTGAAAAGAGCATCCGGCGACCTCACCTTCATTGGCCGCGGATGCTAGTTTCCCGGCGGCGGAGAAGAACGACGCAGAGGAGACGGCGAGCGACGAGAACGGTTGAATGGTGGTGTCAAACTCCGCTCGGATGCTGGCGAATCACTGCGTCTGGTCTCGCGCAAAAAACGGTCCCTTGGAAACAAGTCGGTTGTCCGCAGGTCATATGAAACACGGGGTCTTGGTGGCGAAGACATGGCTGGTGTCCTTCGTGATTGGCACCGTTGTTGGCGGCAATACCGAGTAATATGCCCAGTGAAACCACAGTTGTAGCACACGGGAGGGGCACGGTTTATACTATATTGAATGGAACGAAATCTGGGCCGCTGCTGTCGGTGAGGAAGTTCGTTATCACGCAAAGAACGGGTTTCTGCCACTCTCTGGAATTCATTGTATTCGTCGTAATTAACATCTTGGTAGTAGGGTTGGTACTGTCCTTGCTGCAGCGGGACGTAGTCCGGCTGAGAACCCTGAGTATAAGGATGTGGCTGTGCTCGTCGTGATCGTGCGTCATAGGCAGGGCTTCTATCGTATAGACGTGGCTGATACTGAGGTGTGGCATCAGAATCCTCAAAGCCCTCCGCCACTCGGTGCGAGGAGAATGAAGCAACGTTTCGCTCGAACTCTGGTGGCTGATAGGGAGGATGAGTGCTTGGGCGGTTTGCCACTTGCGCGTACAGGCCGAGTTGTTCACGTACGATCTGCCGGATTGTTGTTGCAAGATCAAGTGCCTGGTTGCTGTCTATGCTCGCGATGGTCGTCACAATGGGCAGCCTGCCAAACTTTGGCGTGATGCGCCTCGTCTTTAGTTGCTCAAAATTGCGGCAATGACGAATGACATCGGTGACAGATGTCAAGGTGTCTTTCGCGATGAGGAAACTGTAAACATCCTCGGCGATTCCTTTTAGAATGTACCCTACTTTGTCTTCCTCAGACATTCCGGAGTGAATGGTCCTACATAGCTTTATGACTTCCTCAATGTAGGTAGTGCAAGTTTCACCTGGCACTTGAGCGCGTTGCATTAGCGTCTGTTCTGCTCTATTCTTTATCGTTGTTTGGTCGCCGAAACGCTCTTTGATTTCAGAAACAAATCTGTCCCACGTCGTTAGCGTTTCCTCCCGATTCTCGTACCACAATAATGCAGTATCGGTCAGAAAGAACACGACGTACAAAAGCTGAGAAGCGGCATCCCATTTTTTAGCGGTGCTCACCCGTTTGTAATGGATGAGCCAAGCCTCGACGTTTTCATCTGGTCTGCCGGCAAAGGGACGAGCATCTCTCAGTTGTGGAGCCGAACTGGTCGGCGCAGAAGTCGAGAGGGGTCGGTGTTCATTTGCGTTGTGTTCATTTGCGTTGTGTTCATTTGCGTCAGCTATGTAGCAATATAAATAATTTCTCCAATTATTAGAACATTCGTTGGTAGGGAGCTTTTTCAATGCAGGTTTGCGGCGTCTATAATCTCTTGCACAATCCAGATTTCACCAGGCAGATATGAATTTTCCTTTTGTTGAAGAAATAGTGAACTGTGATTTTTAATTGTGCGCTTTAGAGTGGAACAAAGACCCGTATAGCTTTCACATTTGATTCCATACTGGGCAAGGAAGACAAAGTTGACTGTAAATTCTTTTTCATTATAGAGTAGTTTACAAAACTTTGCACCAGGTGGTCTTCCGTCGCTAAAGAAATGCTGACTTCAAATACCAGGGGGCAGTGATCACTACTTCTAGCGGTGATGCACAGAAGCCATTAAGGTGAGGGTAAGAGGTGACAAGAAGGTTGCAGTAGGGGCGTTCCCAGGATGCAAGCTGGAAGCAGTCATGATGCAAGCCAGTGCGAAACTCAAAACTACAACTGATAGACGAAACCTCGCGATAATTTCAGACGGCTTAAACAATGTCCTAAATGAAGATACAGCAGGACTAGCAACCACACTGGTGAAAGGCGTCAATGACATGCGTGCCACTTCTTCTCAGGTACAGGTAGAGATATGCACGATACCGCAGGTACCGGTGCGTGATAGCAACCTGGAAAGAGCGGTTGTCAACGCAAACCAAGAGATATGGCGGATGAGTCGAGAGAAAGGCTTTGAGATGGTGGAATTAAACAGAGAGCTGCATAGGTGAGGGTGGTTTTCAATGAGACAGAATTAACTTCTATGGGGGGCTAGGTCATGAGGTGGGTTGGCGACTTGCAGAACGCGCAGTAGCTTTTTTGGGGAAAAGCCGACCCTTCGGGGTGCAGGATAGCTAGTTACGAGAAAAACAACCAGGGAGACTTATTGACGGGTGGTATAAACAGATACGATTCCAAAGTGGCACCAGTATCTAAGATAGGTAGAGTCCGGGGCAGAAATAGACTAGGCCACGAGCGCCGAGCCAATTCAGATATAGGGTATAAAAACATGCAGGGTGGTAGGGACAGGCTGAAGCGGGAAGAGATAGAAGAACAGCTAAGGGGGGAGAGGCCGATGGTAAACGGTTTTGCAGAAACACATCTCAGGGACATGGAACAACCTCCGAACAATCCGGACTACGCGTGGGAATATTGTAATAGAAGAGAAGGCAGCAGAAAGAGGGGTGGTATTGGGGCATTCATTCATGAAAGTACAGACTGGCGAAGGGTCAAGCAGGAGTGCAAGGAACATTTATGGCTAAAAAGAAAAGTGGCAGGGCAAATACCATTCCTTGGTTTTGTGTAGTTGTGAACGGGAGCGAAGGCCAGAGAGGAAAACCAGGCAATGGTAGAGCGTATATCAAAGGACATTCAGGAGTGAGAAGGAAAGTGCGAGATAATTATATTAGGAGATATGAATGCGCACTTAGAAGATATAGATGGGTATACCAACCCAACAGGCGAAATGATCATGGATATGTGTCAAAGGCTTGATTTGATAATTTGCAACAGTACCCAGAAGTGTGAAGGGCAAGTAACGTGGCAGGTAGGAAGGCTGCAGTCGACAATAGATTACGCACTGGTGTCACATAGGATGTCTGATAAGTTCCGGGGAATGCACATAGATGAAGCTGGCTCTAGAAGTCTGGGTAGTGATCACAAATGTATCAAGCTAAGTTTTGGAAGAGCAGTGAAAGTGGAAAGGAGAAAAGATCGGCAACTACAGGAAAATGTTTATTCAGAAAGGCAAATTGAAATTGCCACAAAACAAATTGAGAAAGTAATGACTGAGGATATTACAACAGGGAGGACATACACGAATCTAATTATACTGACTGTGCTAGAGCTTGCTAAGGCACGTGGCAAGTCACCCCAGTAAAGAAGACACAAACCTAAAAGTTGGTGGGATAAGGAAGGTAAGAGAGCCATAGCAAAACGTCAGGAAGCCTCTAGGGAACACAGACATGCTAAGCAGCGGGGTGAACCGACAGATGATGTTGAAAGAAAATGGGAAATCTTTCTAAGCTGTAAAAGACATGCATCATTTCTGATCAATGAAAAGATTAGAAGAAATGGAGCTCATTGGTTGGCAGAAGTACTTAAAAAAGATAGAAAGGCAGCTGCAAAGTTTTGGAACCATCTAATCTCACTAAGAAATGAGACGAGCCTAGAGCAGATGTTTATAACTACAGCCCAAGGTGCTAGGCTAGAAGGGGACGAAGCTATTGAATATATAGGAACAAGGGTGACAGAAAAATTTTAACAAAAAGTGCTCTATAAACCACATTAGACAAGGATGAAGCAAGTGGCGCAATGGCTCCATTTTCACATCGAGAGTAAGAAAGGGCTGAGAAAAGGGTTCCTAGTAGTACATCAACAGGCCCAGATAGCATTCCATATATGCTGTTAAAGACATTAGGCCCGAAGTTTAAGCAGGCTTTGAGAGAGGCAGTGAGCAAAATAATAATCGATGGTGAAGTTCCCGATGGATAGAAACTTAGCAGGATGATTATGATCTCTAAAAGAAAGGGAGACAAAGAGGCCATAGAAAACTACCGTCCGATAACAGCGACATAAGTGGTTTACAGGCTGGCGATGCAGATTTTAAAGGAAAGACTGCAGGCATGCATAGAGGATGAGGGTGTGCTTGGGGAACTGAGAATGGGTTTCGGAAACACGGGAGGTTGGAAGACAATCTGTTCTCACTGGCGCAGTGCATGGAAATAGTAGAAAAGGAACACAGACCCCTGTGGCTAGCATTTTTGAATATCAAGGGAGCATACGATAGCGTGGTTATAGAGGAATAGTGGGGAGTACTGAACACACTAGGCATGAAAGATGTAGTCACTAATCTTTTAAAAGATATCTATAAAGCTAACAAGGTGGAAAAAACAGCCCCGCCGCGGTGGTCTAGTGGCTAAGGTACTCGGCTGCTGACCCGTAGGTCACGGGATCGAATCCCGGCTGCGGCGGCTGCATTTTCGATGGAGGCGGAAATGTTGTAGGCCTGTGTGCTCAGATTTGGGCGCACGTTAAAGAACCCCAGGTGGTCCAAATTTCCGGAGCACTCCACTACGGCGTCTCTCATAATCATCTCGTGGTTTTGGGACGTTAAACCCCACAAATCAATCAAATCAAGGTGGAAAAAACAGGCATTCAAGCCTGAAGAGGTAAAACGGGGGCTTAGGCTGGGGTGTCCCCTGTCACCCTTATTATTCATGATGCACATACAAGAATTAGAGGCCAAATTAGAGGGAAGCGGACTGGGCTTCCACCTTTCTTTCGTCAAACAAAGAAAACTCATTGAACAGGCAGTACCAGCATGGATGTACGCAGACGATATAGTGCTAATGGCCGACAACAAGGAAGATTTGCAGAGATTGGTGAACATATGTGGTACTGAGGGAGATAGGTCAGATTTCAGATTCTGTAAGGAAAAATCAGCGGTCATGATTTTTGATGGCAATGAAGGTAGTGAGCTTAAAATACAGGAGGTAACGCTAAAGATAACACATAAATACAAATATCTGGGCGTATGGATAAGCAATGGGGCCGAGTACTTAAGAGAACACGAAATATACTTGACTAAAGGTAACAGGAATGCAGCGGTAATGAAAAACAGGGCACTGTGTAATTTCAATGGGTATGATGTGGTGAGAGGAGTATGTGAAGGGGTCATGGTTCCTGGTCTGACGTTCGGCAATGCGGCCTTGTGCACTACATCAGAATTTCAAGCAAGATAAGAAATTAAGCAACCTGGAATAGGTAGGCTCCCATTAAGAGCTCACGGGAATACACCAAATCAGGGTGTACAAGGTGATATTGGAGGGACATCATTTGAGGGTGGGGAAGCTCGCAGCAAGATAAAATTGAAGAAGTGATTGAGAGAAATGGGGGAGGAGCTTTGGGCTAGGGAGGTATTCCGCTACTTGTACATGAAGAATGTCGATACAGAATGGAGGAAGCGAACCACATAATTAGTGCCAAACACTTGGAAAACAGCAGGGGTTCAAACCAAACAGAAGTATCGGTTAGGAAGAAGGTGAAGGAAGCTGAGACCGTTATGTGGAGAATTAGCATGATTAAGAAGTCGGCTCTAAAGATCTATCGAACTTTTAAGCAGGAAATTGCCAAGGAAAGGATCAATGATAATACTCGGGGTAGTTCTCTACTGTTTGAGGCCAGGACGGGAGTATTGCGAACCAAGATATATTGAGCCAAATACGAAAGGGTAGACACGGCACGCAGTGCGTGTGAATAGGAAGAAGAAACTGCCGAACACTTGATAATGTCCTGTAAAGGGCTTCAACCTATAGTTTAGGATGATGGCGCAGAGTTCTTCAAAGCAATGGGATTTAGAGACAGGGGGGGGGGGGCAAAATAGACTAAGCGGTAGAATTAACTAGAAGGAGGTTATCTGAATGGTGGCTAAAGTCAAGGCACGAGTGAAAATTAAACCCTTCACTGAAAAGTACGAATCCTCAATGTCACTTTTTAAAGGGCAAAATTAAATATAGTTTTTGATTCATTAAGTATTACGGTTTGGTGGCTCTAGCCACCGCCTGATCTAAAGGGTACAGTCATATCCATCCATCCATCCATCCATCCATCCATCCATCCATCCATCCATCCATCCATCCATCCATCCATCCATCCATCCATCCATCCATTCATCCATCCATCCATCCATCCATCCATCCATCCATCCATCCATCCATCCATCCATCCATCCATCCATCCATCCATCCATCCATCCATCCGTCCGTCCATCCATCCATCCATCCATCCATCCATCCATCCATCCATCCATCCATCCATCCATCCATCCATCCATCCAGCGGTATCGAGAACAGTCCAAGACGATATTGTCACATTTGAGCTAGCTAATGTCAAATCTAAGACGGACCTCGAATCACATCGAACGAATGTGGGAACTGTAGAACTCAAACCAATAAGGTTATTCCGATTAGTCCAGTCACACAACCATTTTACAGATCAATCAGCTTGGAATCCCCACGACACGTGATGAAAATGAAAGTCTTCCGTAAATAGTATACTTGTGTTGAGTAAGGGGTTTACTAAATGGGCCCAGATCATCGGACGGACTCAAGACAACCTCATAACACAAAGACCTTTTTTATATTGGACGAGGACAAGGAGACAGACGAAGAAATCTCACAATGAACATCAGGACGATACGAGGTTAAAGAAAGTCTACTGGCAAGTTCCTGGCTACGTGAGTTGTAAGTCTACATCTTAACACACAACGCACTTAACTTCCGCGCTACCAAGTTTTCAAGACGACACTCACGCGCACCGTCGTTGCGGTGACCGTAGCACCGGGCAACGTGGCGTTGAGTTCGTCGTGGTAGCGTCCACGGGGGAACACACCTCGTGTAGCTCGTTGAGTGGAGAATACGCCGATGTGCCGCATCCTGACATCTTGCTGGCGTCCAGGCCATGCTCGACGGAAGCGAGCGCCCAGTACACGGGGTCGAAAGACCCGAAAACCATCGAAGCCGGCTGCGTACGTTCACTGCACCAGTCTTATTTCTTCTCTTCTTCCAATTAATTTTCCGCTCCGATTTTGCTCTATGGCGCTGTCGTCGTAATCATCACATTCTTCCCCCCTCTTCAAGAAACTTGCACGCTTTTTGACTGGCCCGGTTAAAGTAGTTCATGTAGCGTGCAACTTCACGGTGTCAATGTGTTTAAGAATATCGGAATGTCTTTAGCTTGGAGCCTTTGTTGCTGTTATGCATCCAGATCGAAGTCCATTGTCGTGTCGCAGTTCAGTTCAGAATCGGTCAACTTGGTTTTTATTCTTCGTCCTTTTTTTTCTATGTACTAGCGCAGAACTAAAGTTCTTCCTTCCTAGGTGCTTCTGTGTACCGCGGTGGCTTCTCGATGTTCAAATAGATGGAGCAGTATCCAATCTAAACTTTGGCGTGCTTTGAACTGCGTAGCTACGCAGTTCAAAGCACGCCACATCTTTCGGTTGTCTCGAAGTTCGTGTGCCTCCGCACGGTACGCAGTCCCATGTTTTAGGCTCACAGCGTTCCTAGCTTTACTACTACTCTGGGGGTTCTAGCCCCTCTTGCTCGAACTATGATCATCTTCTGGCTCTATTTTAGGGTTAGTCAGTGCCACTCACTTTTCGTTGGGCTCCGAAGCAGGAGTCACAAATACGCAAGACCTGCTTTTCCTTTGGCCAAGAGGTTTCAGCTGACGACTGCAGAGACTATGCTGCTTCATACTTCTGTCACCTTCAATGCCATTACATGTCTGCTTAACACATTCACTTGCAGATCGTGTACCCAGAGCTACATCATCACGTTCTCCGAAATACACTTTTTTGAGTATACCTGACAGACTTGTGTCAACATCATGGATAACTATCTCATCCTTGAAAGGATCGACTTAGTCCTCTTCATTAACCTGCTTAGGTGCTACCCTATTTGCAATCTCTCGGATTTCGAAGATACCTGTGCTGATCTCAGACAACAGCCTCTCTCCTTCCTGTCGAAAACGCACACGCTCATTGTCATTTTTGCACATATACCGCAATTCAAAGTCAATTCTCTTATGTTCTTCAAGGTATTCTTGCAACATTCGCTCTAAGCCGGCACAAGACCACCCGACCTTCTCTCCAATACAAAGCAGCCTTTGCACGTTAACAGGCATCCTGTGCGCGACCAATTCTCGGCTGAAAGATGTTAAGTGCCGATCATGGCAAGGCTCGACAATTGTGGTGAGTAAGGGGTTTACTCAATGGGCCCAGGTCATCGGACGCAATGAAGACAACCTCATAACACGAAGACGTTCTTTATATTGGACGAGGACAAGAACACACACTAAGAAATCTCACAAAGAGCATCAGGACGATACGAGGTTAAAAAATGTCTACTGGCAAGTTCCTGTCCACGTGAGACGTAAGTCTACATCTTAACACTCAACGCACTTAACTTCCTCGCCACCAAGTTTTCAAGACAACACTCACGCGCACCATCGGTGCGGTGACTGTAGCACCAGGCAACGTGGCGTTGAGTCCGTCGTGATAGCGTCCACGGGGGAACACACTTCGTGTAGCTCGCTGACTCGAGATTACGTCGATGTCCCGCATCCTGACATCTCGGTGGCGTCCAGGTCACGCTCGACGAAAGCGAGCGCTCAGGTCACGGGGTCGAAAGACCTTACTATTATCGAAGCCGGCTGCGTACGTTTGCTGCACCAGTCTTCTTTCTTCTCTTCTTCAAGTTATTTTCCCCTCCAATTTTGTTTGTTTGTTTGTGGCCTCTAATCCATGGCTCGTACCCACTCTGGGGGATGGGTCAAGAGAACATATAGTATCATACGGACGATAACTGCATTATTGCTTACAACGAAAAAAAGGGGGCGAGGGGAGTTGTAAAGTGAAGACAGTATGTTAAAAAAAGAAAGAAACCGAAGATGTAGATAGTGAGAAAAAAGAATCAACATGAAAGTAGACACTAATAGCTATACCTTGATTTTGGGAGCCGACCAGACAGCTGGTTTTGCCAAACCCGAATAATTTGGTATGTCACGCATTTAGCCAGAATTGAAAAAATTATTTTTTCGACGTGTTTTTTCGAGTACCTCTTAACGTGGGCTTTATGTTGAAAAACGTTTAGAGTCTTGAATAAAATTACACACCGCATCGAATGCATCTCTGTGGCAATTTCCCAAAACAGAGACACCAAAACTTAGAACATTTTCTGTGGTGAAATTTAAACCTAGCTTCGCAAATCGAATATTTAAAAGTCGTTTCCTTATTAATGCATAGTTACGACATGAGCCAAAATAATGTTCAATAGTTTCTGATTCTTCGCAAAACGGACAAAGGGGAAAAAGTGTCAGACCAACTCTGTGTAAATAATGGGGGAATACGGCTCCGGAATCGGAAAATTATAATTTCATGTTTTTTGACAGACTCCACAGGGCTTTGCGTGGAAATTTGAGGTGGCTATTAGCTATTTGCTATTTTGCTATTTTTTCATGGAAAGATAGCGAATTTCTTATACCTAACCCCTCATAGGTATTCTAACTCGGGAAGTACTGAAATTACTGGTCTATCGAGTGATGCTCTTGCCAAAGCATCTGCCAATTCATTTAATCGTAATCCACAGTGACCTTGGACCCACACTAACTTCAGAAGTGTTAAATGCGGCGGTGCTAAGGTGTGGAACGCTGCTAGGGCACGAGATTGTTCGGAGGTTGTCAGAGCTGCACACACCGAAAGTGAGTCTGTTAGGATGATTGCACTGGTCTCGGTCGTACGAATTTTACGAAGAGCTAAAATAATAGCTACTAGCTCGTCTTCAAATATAGGAGTGAAATCTTGAAGCCTTACTGATTTTGCCCCTATGGCGCTGTCGTCATAATCATCACAATACTGTTTCTGCAAAAACTCACAGCCACATCAAGGGCTCTTTCATCTTGTATTTCAGCTGGAAAGTAGTTGTTGACTATAGATATGGGCGATAATCCTAGAAAGTGAATTTCCAAAACCAATACTTCATAGTTGTGTGATAATCATTTGTAAACTAAGTGTGCTTTATGGCAAGTTTTGGATGAAATAAAAAAAATTCATCCTCCACCACGTGAGTCTCTGTCCAGTCAAAAGCACTGATAGTTTTTTCAGATAGAAGTTTTGATCAGCAGACAGCCAAGTTTCTTGTAGCATTATGACGTCTGGAGATTGTTGAAAACTTAAGTATATAAGTCTTTAGTTACAGAGAGAATTGTACGGCAGTTCCACTGAAGAAATCTAAGGCACCCTATGATGAGAAGCAAGCAGTAGCAAATGCTTGATCTAACATACTGTCTTTTAAGAAAATCGCTCTAGTCCTAGGTTCCTTCACACTCTTTTATGCTTTTGGACGAGAAGAATTAATAAATTTGCTAGTAAGTGATCTGGTACGTTTTGAAAGGCCAGCATCCATATCTACATCCCGACTACTTATTGACTCTGAATCAGATATACCTTCCTCCTCAAGTGCGTTAGATCAGAAAGGCCTTGCGTCATTATCGATAGAGGCATCTGTCTGATGTTTGGCAGGCTTATTGATTGAAGCACTAGAAGGGTGGATACTTATTTATTCGATCAGATGCGCCCGATATCTGTGAATCCATAATATTATTGAGTGAGTAGGACAGATTGAGTGAAAATTGTTCCAATATTTTTCTATGGCCTTTCCTAACATAGCCTAAATGGATTGAGAAAGTGATGCATCCACAGCAAAAGGTGGACGTCCTATGCAGGTATAACCACGATTCCTGCTTCGAATTTATTCTATTGCTTCTCTGTGAGAACATCGTCTCCTTTCAATGATTTTTAGCACCTAGCTGATGTTCCTTTGATCTTGCAGGGCAGTTAAGATTGTCTGCAGCGTTATTTGCCTTGCACAAACAGCATGTCTTATTGTATGATTGGCACTCAACAGCACTATAGCTGGCCCCATATATGTCCCCGCATATGCAGCATCGAGTGTCCGATCGACAACCTTTAGTACTGTGTCCAAAGCGCTAGCATTTAGCACATTGCAACGGACGGGAGTTAGAGCTTTGACCCTATAAATAAGCGGCCATGCCTTGATCTCCGAAGGGCGATCCGTAGCAGCGAAAGTGTCAGATACAGTTTTAGTGGAACTGTCTGGTTGTTTTCCTGTTCGGTACAGTGGTAAACAGAAATAACACCTGCTGGAGAGAAGATGTCCAAAACTTCTGCTGGACTTAGACTTGAGTCTACCTCCCGAACCAATCCTTTGCAGCAAGCTAGTTGAATTGTGATAAAAGAGCTCACCAGATGTGATGCAAAAGAAGTGCTCTTCAGTAGGTCTTGGATACCAGCTTTGTCTGGTGAGCAGCATAGTATCCCCCCCGCGTCCAAACTGACAAACTTCTCTTTTTAGTTGGGAGTGGGGAGTGATCGCACGATGTTTCGTTTGGATTCTTCGCATTCTTCATATGGATGAACCCACCAGTAGTCGGTGGGTTCATCCGTATGAAGAATGGTTCCATTGCGGGTTCCATTGCGGAGAAACAACTCCAAAGGCAGATCCTCAGGGGAACAGAGAGCACGCCTCTGGCCCGAAGAAGAAACGGACATAAAATAAGGTGAAGTTACACTTAGCAATGCCCTCAAAACAGTTGCGGAACAAGAGGTTGATCTAAGAAACTAAAAGTAACCACCGGCTAGTTGGCCGCAACCCTGAAGATGGAACAAAGGAAGTTGGAACCAGCGAAGCTGCATCACTCAGATCACATGCGAAGAACCAGGTCTTGCCGCCAGCTTCTGGCCTCTTTTTCTTTTTTTGCCACCGCCACCATGCGCTTTTTTTTGGCCGCTGCGTGCCCCATTTCGCGCTGTTCTCATTGTCTTTGTTCTTTTTCAACACTACACCTCACTGAAGAAAGTTGTTTCGTTCCAAACAACTTCGTTCCAGCTAGGTGGCTTGGAGAGCAAAGACGCGGTTCACCATTGCACAACACACACCCAGAATACAGTTCACAGTTTTTAGCACAGTTCCAGTATCAATATAAATCACACGCGGGTACAAAAAAAGGAAACAGAGAAGTATATAGACGTGAAAAGAAAGAACAACAAAAATCTACGATACTCTGCTTAAGTAGTCAGCGCCAATGTTGTTACTGCCTCTAATCTAATCTGTAGTAAAATCATATACCGTGATTAGCAAACTCCAACGAAGCACCATGTTGTTCAAAGGCTTAAGAGAATTGATGTGAGCAAGTGGTGCGGGATCTGTTAGTATTAAAAAGCACCTTGCTATAGAGAAAGACATGAAACTTTTGCATGGCCCAGACGAAGGCGAGGCCTTATCTTTCTATTTTCGAGTAGCGTGTTTCTCTGGTCAGTAGCTTCCGACTTGCATTTGAGACTGGGTGCAGAACTTCGTCATGGCGTTGAAGGAGGACAGCTCCGAGGCTTGTCGAGGATACAACTGTGCGAAGTATAAAAGGCTGCTCAAAATCTGGAGAGCATAGAATTGGCTTATCAGAAAGAGTGTATCGCCGTTTTTTTGAAGGCTTCCTGATGACGCTCCTATCAGATGAGCTTCTTGGGGGCCGGTTTGCGGGTCAATTCTGTGAGAGCTAGCGACACAGCAGAATAATTTGGCACGAAGTCCTGGTAGTATACGGTAAGGCCCAGGAATGAACGTATTTCGCTCTTGAAGGTGGGTCGCTTGGAAGCCTCAAGTTTTTTAAAGAGTCTCTATCTGTGGCTGGAAGATGCCGTTGCCTACATTATGTCCCAGAATCTGCACACAAGTAAAGCCCACTTTGCTTTTGGGTGGCTTGATTGTTATGCCTGCGTTCTTTACTTGTCGCAAGAAGTGTCCGAGAGTATTAACATGATTCTCCCATGTTTTGTGGTAATTAAGACGTCATCAAAGTAGTGGCAGATATTGGGAATACCGTGCATTACTTTCCTCATTAGCCGGGTGAAAACAGCTAGTGCGATTTTCTTTCCGAATGGCATGAATTGAAACAGATAGATGTCTGATAATGCCCAGAAGGGTCTGTTTGCTCTCTGGCTGCATGGGCGCCTGCGAATACGTTTTGGTGAAGTTGAACTGGGAGAGGTAGCGACTTTTTCCCAGCTTGGCGAACGTCATGTTTTTATTAGATATTGGCTCACTGTCCATAATGAACACTTGATTTAATTGCCTTAAATTATTGCGCAACCTCATTCTGCCATCTTTTTTCTTCACTACGACCACCGGTGCTTGGTATGGTGAGTGTGAAGGTTCATGATGCCTTGCTTGAGCATTTCCTGTACTTCCTGCTTTATAGCTTTCTCGACTGCAAAAGGTTCTGGATACTGAGGAATGTGCACCGGCGTTTCCGTAGTGAATCTTGGCTGGCACTCTACGAGTAGTGTCTTTTCACGGACATATGAGCATATGTCTTGTAATGCATGTACCGTTCCCTTCGCTTCAGATTTTTGTTCCACCGTGAGGTCCGTGTCAATTTTCGCGTCCTGGGGTGTTTCTTTCCGCTTCAGTACAATAAAGGGAGGGTCGTTCTTTTCACCGTGTTCGTACGTGCAGAAAGCGGCATCAGATTGGTGTTCTGCTGACGATGGTGAGTGACCCGAATCTCTCTCTTTGTTCATTTTGAGTATTTATATGAAAAGTACTTTGGTGCGTGCCAAGGTCTAAAATGATGTCACTGTCGCTTCTCTTCTCGGTGATGACGAAAGGTGCTTTTGACGCCAAGATGAGCTTGTTGTAATCGCAAAGTATTAAAAGGAGCACTTTGTCTCCTACACAAAGGTGCCGTGCCTTCACTTTGCAATCATAGTATTGCTTCTGGGTGGTCTTCCATCTTCGAAGCATCTCCTGAGCGAGTTGACACGTCTCTTGCAGCCGTTCTTGCAGTTCGAAAACCTTGCCATACGTCGTCTTTGTCTCCTGATCTAGTTGTCTTCGTGACCAGAGATCTTTGAGAATAGCCATGGGTCCTGTGACATAGCGACCAAACAGAAGATTGAAAGGGGAGGAGCCCGAGCTCGTCAGTGAAACTTCTCGGTACGCGAACAAGAGAGGAGCCAAGTACCAATCCCACTTTTCGGGGCTCTCTTGCCCATCCTTCGGATCATTTGTTTTAACGTTTCGTTAAAACGTTCCAGTAGGCTATTCGCGATTGGATGATAAGGCGTCGTCGACAGGTGTTTAAAGGAAAGCAGGCGACTTAGATCCTGCATAAGCTGTGAGGTGAATTGGGCACCTCGATCAGAGACAATTTCTCGCAGAGTTCACACGCGAGGAAACATCTCAGCCACCGCATCTGCGACACTTTCAGTTTCAATCGCGTCGGGGTAACGCGTTGCAAAGTCTACCATTCTGAGGACATATCAATTACCATTGGCCAATCTAGGTGAAAGTGGACTGATGATATCGATAGCAACGCACTGGTAAAGGCATACTGATGATTGGCGTGTTTCCAACAAGTAGCCGCTCTACCAAGTGCAATGAAACGGTCTTCTGACAAATGTCGCATGACTTTAGCTAGCGCGTGACATCCGCTTGCATACCTAGCCAATAAAACTGTTCTGAAGTCTTGTCAGCCATTCTCTTTGTCGCTTGGTGTCGGGAGAGGCTACCTTCATGCGCGATCTTCAAGACAGATGCCCGAATGTCCTTTGGAACAACGACTTGATCCACTTTTCTGTTTGTGGCGGATATGTAACGCCTTAAGAGAAGGTCGTTGATGAGGATGAAAGTGGCCATAGTAGATCGCGTCGTTCTGGTCTTGCCCACGTCCGCGATGCAACCACTAAGACTTCGATCATCATTTTGAAACGTCGCCAACGCTTCGGGATTGGCGTCTAGCGGGCTGGTGATTGCAACTGGTAACTGGGCAACTTTTCGTGAAGTAGACCGTGACACAGCAGGCAGGTCACTGTCGCATAGATATTGAGCATTGACCTTGGCATGCGTTCAGTCATCGTTTTGGGGGAATCGACTGTAGCTAGCTTCTTTGAATCGGCTTGGTCTTCAGGCAGTTTGAGAGAGGGGTACACACCGGGAATATTACCTAGCACAATATCATAGAGTGGTTGCTCCATGCATATGGCAACCACGGTGCCCTTCAAAAAGGGGCAGTTTGTCTCCACTTTCACTTCTGGTAGGTGATGAGTGGAACTATCTAATAAATAGACGGTTTGAGTTTCCCAAGGAAACTTGTTGATTGGAATGAGCGCGCCGAACCACGACAGAGTCGCAACCGTTGTTCACAGTACAGTGACGGATTGCCCTTCTAGGCACCCTTGTGCACTAGGCATTCCTTCTGTTCGACCTTTCGGCCAAACCAGGCTACGCGCCCCCAAGCCAATTTTTTTCAGGACTTGAAGCTGTGGTATCTGCAACAACTCGGTGATGTTGTTCACAGCAATGTGTTTCTCTAGGTGTTTGGTCAGGCTGAGAAAGAAAACACGAAATTTCATTGTGGTCCTTCGTAGTTTTTGAAAGGCCCTGAGGTTTCTTTCCCTTCCAACCGGTCGCTGACTAGCTTCCTATAGACTTAGACCAGAAGTCGGATGACGTGTGTCCTCGCTTATTACATATGAAGCCGTGGAGCTTTCCCTGAGAGTTTGATGACACCTTCGTTGATGTCCCACTCTTCCCATGCGCAGTTTTCTTTTTACATCTAGAGAGGTGGGTGAGGCCTTGCATTTCAAGGCAGAGATCAGCTGTTTTGGCCAAACTGTGCAAATCCTTGCGACCTCGCTCCCTTAAACTACAGCGAGCTTCTGGCCACACTGGAGCAAAAATTTATTCGATACAATTCGGTCTCTCAAGGCGTGATATGTTTTCTCGGTTTTCGCAATCTCTTTTCAATGGTCAATATACCCCAGCAGTCTGCCCGAAAATTGACGTCTTGTTTCGCCGTTCTCTGGTTTGGCTTCTTCGAACTTGACTCAGTGGCCTAACATAATATATGGTGTGCGCGGGTTGAAATGTGCAAAAACAAAACAGTACGCCGTGCGGTAGTGGGTTGTGTGGCCTTTTGAATGTGTGCACCGTGCGGGGGTGTTACAAGCTGCCACTCTAGCGTCGCCAGCGCGAAGTCGGCGACGGGAATGACAGCAGGTTGGTTCGTTCCGTACGCAAGCAGAGACAGTGAAGAGATCAGAGACGTGGGAAAACAAAACAAACTTTACTCTAGTGATATTGCAGCACACGGGATCTATTACAACACTTCAATACAGTTAACAGATTACATCAACACTTGATACAAATACATATAAAAACAATAAATCAGCTTACGCGAGAGAACTATTACAAGCTACACAAACTAAGACAACAGAACTAAAGAGGAGAAAGTTCGAAGATATAAACAGGTGAAGGCATACGTGTGATGACCGGCAGCGTTGTGTCCCCGACGATCGGATGCGAGAAGTCGAAGAGAGTTCTGGCACGACTGCGATGTCGGCGGTGTTGCAACGCTGGTGGTTCCGGGAGGCTAGTGCTTGCAGGTGACTTCGAGCAGGTTGAGCTAACTCGAGGCGAAGTCCCGATGTCTACGTTGCAGACGTTAATATCGCGTCACAACTAGACGAACGGCTACGTTTAGGTGGCCAGCCGATACAGAGCCTCACTAAAAACTTCTAGAAGAGATGCTTGTTGATCTGTTTCTACACCATCTTGGTCAGCGACTAGTCTGCCTAGCAGGGCAAATTCCTGCGCTTAAATCCCCCTCGTGTCTCCTCGCTCTCTTCCTTGGGGACAAGAGACCTCTACCTGGGTCCAATCATGCGCGTTTAATTGAGGGGAAACTCCGCCCCAAAAATATTTTGACCCCACCCCTTTTTAATAGGGAGAGGGCCCGCAACTAGCGAGAGTGACAACCTGCGGGTTGTTGTCATACGGCTTGGCCACCAGGGCGTTTTCCACGCTTTTCTCCGTGGGAACGGTCAAACGTTTGGCTCTCAGCCGGTGTGTCTCGTAGTCTAATCCTTGTTCGGGGTATACCGCGGCCTTCTACGACCTTGCAGACGCCGCCACAGTTACAAAAAGATTAACCGTCGGCGGCGACGTTCTAAGGAGAGCACCCCCATTTCGCACTTATCGGTTCCCTTTCATGTGCCGCCGTTTCTCACGGTCAGTCGGGGAATACGGCGCCCGTTAATTGCCGTGACGCGGTGTCGCCGAAAATAGCCGTCCGTGACAGGGGGCGAATCGGGTATGTGCCGTGCGGTGGTGAAGAGGACGGCGATCATGTGCGCGGCGTGTCTCGAGACAGCGTGGGCCGTGCACGAGGGTCAGAATTGCTAGGCTGGGCTCTCCTTCGCTGGGCGTCCGGTCCATAAGAGAACCCGGAGCCCAACCTCCTGCTCCCTCGACTTAGAGCACTTCCGCCTGTTCCGCTACGAGGAGATCAGGCCAGGCAACGTGCACGAGGCCGGGCCAAGGTCTTGACGCTGTGGGCAGACGGACACACTCAGGATTCGGCCCACGAGCACGCACAGGCCAAGAGCGTCCACCGTGGAGCAGGCCCTTTGGGCGCAGAGTCCCGGCATCAACGGCCACAGAGTGGACCTTCTTGACTTCACGCAGCCAGACCAAACACCGAGCTACGGCATCGGACAGATGGTCTACGCACGGCGCCTTCAACTCGGCAACTTCATCGCCTCTGACAACAAACTGTGCGCTACAGATTGACTATTTCGCGTAACAGCCCTCATGTTAAATTTAACTGTTTTTCTCTATTCGTTGAGTCCTATCGTGTCTGCAAAAGTGTCTTACGCGTGTTGGTCCACCTGCGTGCTGCGTTATTCTTTCTGGAGCGAATCCTGAACCCACGACAACATCACAAAGCCCTCCTCCGTGTACCGAAGCCTCACAAGCAAGGTCGACTTGATCATAGCCAAGTCGGTGGCATCTTCTATAGACATGCGTCCGACTACCGACAAAGATTCCACTGTTAGGCACAAGCTCAAGGAGAGACCCCATTTGTCTATAGGTCTGCCTTGGGTAGAGGCAACTCGCTCAAACTTTTGAAATATACGCATCAAGCTCATCACGGGCTTTGTTGAACGCAGGAATGAGCTTGTGTGGGCTTCGAAAACCTTGATTTCTTGGGTCGCGTTCAGTTGGCTCGGTGGGGACTACTTGGCTAGTTTGCTGCCATTTCTGCACGCGTAGACGAAGCTCTAACAATTGCTGTTCTCCACCTTGTCGCTGCAACGCCCGTTCATGGTCTTCTTTAGCTGCCTCCAGCCTTAGCACACACCCTTCTCTTTCTCTGTCGCGCTCCTTGTGTATCCATGCTTGCAGTGCCTTGCCCGAAAATCCTAACTCTTTACAGAGACCTAATAATTTATTGATATTCATCTTCAACCACCACACAATAACCAAGTGAGGCTACGAGAGCTTTGTTACGAGAGCTTTGTCTAGTCGCGCTGACGCCAGAAAGGTGTGTTAAATACAGGACCGTCACTTTTCTAATATATGATGTGTGCTAGACCCAGTCGTTAGCTCCTTTATTTTCTGCACCGCGCATAAACCAAAAAAAACTAACTCCCGCGACACTCGACACGCAAGCAAAAGCGAATCCCTGACGCTACAGAATAGTCTATACAGTCCTGAGTGCGCTCAAAAATTTCACAGCGGGCCAGCGGCAGTCTCTGTCACCGGTCGTGGAGGACGTGGTGCGCGTGCGATGCTGCAGGGCGCGTGGTGGCGGAATCGATATGCAGGTCGGTAGTCAACGGACGTCCGAGGAACCATTCACGTACGGGACAAAAGTCGTGCCCGGGCCACCAGCGGGCGGAGTAGCACAGTCAGTCAGGAGGCTGCCCAGCGGTTGTCCCGGGTAGCCCTCACGAACATGGGTCGCCTCTCGAACGCTGACTGATGGTGATGATGTTCCTCAGAGCATCACCATCATCATTGTTATTCTGGTACACACGCACAAAGGGGTATCGGCCAAGCACCGGGTGGCAGGATCTTTGGTTTTACAAACATTAAGTAATTTGAGACAGAATATATATATATATATATATATATATATATATATATATATATAGGGATTATAGGAAGTATCACGCAGGCTCTGATAGTATAGAAAAAGGAGTAATTCACACACAACGAACGTTTCAGCACAGTTTAGTCCGACGTTTCGACCGTGGGACCGGCCTTCGTCTGGGAATACAGGGCATAAAAATCGCGCGCTTATATATGTCAATATTCGAGACCCCCCCAAAAAACACACATGCTCTTGTGTAACGAACAAGGCTCATCTGTATCAGCACAAAAACGGTTTTCAGTGATCAAAAATATATATCTATACAGCACTGTGTGATGTCACCATTTGTAAGTCATTGGCAGCTGATACGGCTTTGCGGGATACACGTGTGCATCGCGACATTACGGATGTCAAAGCTCTTTTCTTACAATAATGGTTCGCGTGTAAAATATACGCGTTGCCGATGATAAATAATTCTATTATATATATATAAGAATCGCTGTTTCTGTATACATTATCAGCACAGCGCACTCTCTGATAAAGAAGCAGACTAGCGTACACTTGTTATATTGTTGACCAATAAGCTTACGTGGAAGGAAGACACGTCAATGTGCCTGCATCTTCATTGATACCATCTGCTACAGTATTGAACTTGAATATCAGGTATGATTCCCGGAGTTCGCGATCATGGTTTGAGCGGAAACCAGATTCAAGAATGGTCGCTTTCATTTGATCGAAAGAGTGGCCCGGCATGCGAACGTGTCGTGATAGCGGTAGATGAGGGAATATATTTACATGGGATTTGTGGTTATTAAAGCGTATTCTGAATGGAGTTTCAGTATGACCAATATATTGTTTCAAACAGGCACTACATTCCAACATGTATACGGCATTATAAGTGTCGCAGTCGAAGCTACCACGAATCTTTAATTTAAAGTCCGAAGACGTGCTCGCGGCGTTTTGCGTGGTTTGCATGTGCACACACACTTTGCACCGTGGTTTGTTACAAGGTGCACAGCCACTCTCTTTACGGGTACCAATTTTAGATGACGTTAACATGTCGTGAAGGTTTTTTGACCGTCGGTAAACAACACGAGGCGGAACAGAAAAAATTTTTTTGAGATTATCACTTTCGGTTAAGATGTTGTGGTGCCGTTTCAATATAGCAGATACCTTAGGAGCTGATGATGAAAATGTCAGAACAAGGTTTGGAAATGATGGGGCGGCCGGGATTATTCTGCTTGTGAATTTTAGGAAGCATATAAAATCTTCCCGCTACGGGACTGAGTGGTACCAAAGAGCGGACTGTCTTTTCATCCAATTTACCATGTTCTAGTAAAGACGTAAGTGCGTCCTTAAGCTTAGATTTAAATTCGCTGGTAGGATCGGAGGGCAAAGCTTTGTAAAAAGTGGCATCTGAAAGTTGCCTCTCGGCCTCGCTTATATAATCAACCGCGTTGAGAATTACAATGGCCCCCCCTTTATCGGCTGGTTTGATGACGATGTCATGGTTTGTCGACAACTGTTCGAGAGCAACCTTCTCTTTTTTGGACAAATTGTGGCGGTAAGGCGCAGTTTTCTTATAGGCAGCGAAAATGTCGCGTTGTACAGCGTTTATGTAAATGTCAAGACATCTGTCGCGATGTGGTGGGGGTGTCCATTGTTTATATGTCGGTAGTGCAGGTCTGGTTTCATTCGGGCTTCGGCGGTCATGATAGTATTCTCTCAGACGCAAATTACGGGAAAAGTTGTGTAGATCCTTCAGAAGTTGAAACTCGTTGAAGCCACCTGAAGCGGGGCAAAAGTTGAGGCCCTTTGACAGAGCACCCATTTGTTCGTTGGAAAGAACTATGTTTGAAAGGTTTACAACGCTGCTATCTATTTGAGAAGACTGGTCTTTCGAATCTTTCGAACGTGTTGCGGCGCGTTTGGTTACCTCAAATTCGCGTTCGTGCGTACATAAACCATCACGTAGAAACTTCTTCTGTTTGGTTGTGTTTAACTTGTTCCTCTTACGTTCTTCATAGGCAATTAAACATTCAGACTCATGCACTGCTAGCTTCTTTAACAGGCGAGCTTCTGTATGCTGAAGGTCTTGCGTGCAAGATTTATAATGGTCAATAATTATGGGTATGAGATCTAAGGACGCTTTACTTAACACTTCTTGCCATTTGGTTTTGTTAGAGGCCGAAAGTTCAGAAGTAGCTGGTTTAAATCTTATCTGTAAACCTTTCGGGACCACCGAAGCATTCAAGTAGCTCGTAAGTGAGAATACGTGTAGCTCGGAACGAACTCTTTTCTCAATAATTTTCCTAGCTTCTAAAAACTCTCGCGAAGGAAGACTTGAAACATTGCCTTTAAGCGCAGGCGCCTGCCGTCAGTCGGTGGCACTCCCTCGACCAGCGTTCCGGCGGGTAGGGTAGCGGGTAGGGCAGGCTCCCGCCACCACGGGTCATCGCTGTGGTGCGGGTCGTACCCCGCTTATATGAGGTGCCAATTTTCGTCATTTCTCCGAGGAGCGTGGTACCCGCTAAACACTTGAGAGGAATTTTGTGCCAATCATTCTTGCAGTGGCTGACGACGATGAGGAGTTATGCCTAAAGTGGGTATGCGTCACTGTTAAACCGTTATTAGTGGATAATAATAATAATAATAATAATAATAATAATAATAATAATAATAATAATAATAGTAATAATAATAATAATATATGATGATGATGATGATGATGGTGGTGGTGGTGGTCTTTTTTTCCGTTGGTGGCCCTCACGCACAGAGCGGAAGAGCTGGAAAACATGGGCGGGAGGATGTTTGGGTGAGTTGGTTTTGTATTTCAAAGCATCCAATGGAGTGTCAAGAAGACACAAAACAAATTCCAAATGTATCAAAATGCTACACGAGCTAGCCGTCAGGCAATCAGATAGTCTCGGAAAAAGAAATAATAGCTTCAATAGACTAACATGATAATCTTCTTATTTCCAGTATGTACGCACACACAGCAGAGCAAATATCCCTGTGGCTATAGCCTAATATGTAATCCTTCCAAAGGATGTCTTTACTGCCACGTTTATTTCTAAACCTAGCTTTTCAAATTAGTCAACATGATATTTTTTTCTTTCTTAGTAATATCGTTGAGAGAATGAAAATTAGTGATATATTGTTTTTATTTCCTTGCTATACAGACATAATGGAGATGCTGTGAGTCCAGCTTTATGTAAATATTAATTCACGTGGGGGATTTTACAGCGTAATCTGGCGATTGTAATTTCTAACTGACTAGATAAGCACCACTGTTTATTCCAGCAAAATCTTAGATGTACAAAGTCTCTGACTTTATCCAATGATAAACTGTCTGTTTTCTTGTTCAAAAAACCCTTTCTATATCTGAGTGCTGTTACGTTAGCAAAATCAGGTAAAATAGGGAAGAGTAGTTCGCTTAAAGATGTTTTGGCCAACGAGTGTGCATCTCGTTTAGATAAATTCCGCAATGGCCAGGTACCTATACCAAGTGGCATTTTCTCAAGTTTTCTGGTAATAAACTACTAATCATACTTAATATTGTTAATTTTTTTGCTGCATAGAGTGCAGTGGACGCAAAGAGAAAATCAGGAGTTATGAGAGCTTCTTATTTTCTTGCAGGAACTTTGAGAAATGCTAGAAGTACAGCAAATACTTCAGCCGTGAATATAGGAGTATAGTCTGGTAATCGATCTGAAAAATACCAGTTGAGAGAAGGACAGAAGATACCCACTTCAACTTTTTCGGTTAATACAGATGCATCTGTCAAAATAGTGTTGTTGATTGACTGATTGGTCAAGTAATCGCGTAACTGTATATGTAAACATTGAAAGGGCTTTGTTTTGCATTAGTAGAAAAATATGATTGAATTTATGTGAAGATTTGAATTAGGCATACTTGTTGAGCTAATCTGATAAATATTTACATTCAAAGGTTTTAGCAGCGCTTGAATGAACCTAATCTTAGGGGAGTGTACTACTGACCATTGCATTCCGAAGAATGTGGCGGGTTCTAGAATTAAAACGTAAGGTACATGTCTAAGAGGCGAGTTGTAAATTTTAGGAAAGTTTCAACCGTAAGTATTTTAAAGCGAGTTAACGAAGTTGGAAGACGAGCTTCCACATTCAAAACATTATTTGCAACATATTTGGGGTGTCCCAGACACAAGCGCAAAGCTTCTCTTTCTAAGAATATTAACTGTCTCATTTTGTATGCCGCAATGCCCAAAAATACTACACACCCGAATTCCGTAATATGTCCCGCATCTTTTAAATTATCATCAATGTATTTCTTCGCCATCTTGTTTTTGTTTCCTAATTTTCGTAACCAGCCCAATGCACGTGCCGCTTTGCAGCCAACTTCGTCTATGTGACTTTTCCAATTCAGCCTGCTATTATATGTGATGCCTATGTATTTCAATGAATCGACCTGGGAAAGGAGCTCATTACGATGCATGAGTGAAATGATGACAGGATCCTTAAAAAAAATGATGGCCGGGCCCTTTTGTTTGCGTTCAATGACCTATGAACATTTTCAAGTCATTTTGTTAAATGTTCGTGTAATTTTAATGCCTGATACAATGAGTGTAGATCAGTATTTATTGCAAAGAAGGCACGACCACCTGAATATACGTAAATTTCAATATCCCGATTAGTTGCAATGAAACTTGGCAATATGTTGAATAAAGTTAAATGTGTGATAACACTGAACGCTTGGGGACACTTCGTGTCTGCTCCTATCTTTTGGAAGATAATACAGCCAAGAAGCTATTAACAAGCTTTTGTAATTGGTTGGAGCATTACACGACCCAATCATTATGCTCTTCGCATTGTCCGACGGCTTGTTTATCTTTCGCTGTTCCTAAACGCGCTATAGGTCATAATAACGTGATTCCTTACCCGATTCCTTA
Organism: Rhipicephalus microplus; assembly: GCF_043290135.1. Lineage (NCBI taxonomy): Eukaryota > Metazoa > Arthropoda > Arachnida > Ixodida > Ixodidae > Rhipicephalus > Rhipicephalus microplus. The sequence goes on from NW_027464587.1 coordinate 28,717,464, forward strand.
CACAATATAAGTTTTTCACTATGAATATTGCCACACTTCTTCCTCAAGTTTGCTTATTGTCCGTTGCATTGTCAGTAATTATCAGCGTGAATCACACCTAAAGTGTTCAAGAAACTTCAAGATGACAGTAGATAATTTTGTTAAATTACGCCCACGTTGTGAACATTAGCGATTATTCTGGAACCTACGTCGCCACTAGTGATAACGCTTGAATATTCGATGGCAAGTGGAAAATGCCGACATGCTTCACCGCTTGTCGCTTGCTCAACAGCCGAGGCTTTGCTCACCGCTATCAGATTGATTGATTTGTTGGGTTTAACGTTCCAAAACCACTACATGACTATGAGAGACGCCGTAGTGGAGGGCTCCGGAAATTTTGACCATCTGGGGTTCTTTAACGTGCACCCAAATCTGAGTACACGGGCCTACAACATTTCCCACCGCTATCAGTTACAGTGTCTTGCTGTAATCTAACTTTCCCTTTACGTGGCCACATATTCGGCTCAATTATTATTCAACTTGCAGTCAGCTCCCTTCGTCCACGTCATGACCATCTGGTGGACGTGCTACTGGTCCGTGCACGAAACGCCCCCTCCAGTCGAAAGCCAAGCGCTCACTGTTAACCAAACATCCCCGCCAACCTCAACCTGTGAGCAGGCCGCCAACAACAAGGGGTACTTCCGTAATCATCTTTTCAACATGCACTCAAAATCTTTCTTGAAGTTCTTTGATGACGCATAAATCTTTATTTTGTTTTTCTTCTTCTTCTATGTTTCTATCTGTATTTTTTCTTTTTCTTTTTTTTTGCACACTGTTGTTGAGTGTACTGATCGCGCTTTTTTGTCCTTGTTTACTGTTTTAAAGTGCATTTCGCGTGAACCCCTTTTTTCATTCAATGTAATCTATTGTTGTTTGGCGTTGTTTCTGGATTGCACTTTCAGTTTCTCGATGCAGTAGACATGTATACCATCTCTGCCTTCATTTATGTTCTGTACTGTACTTGTGATCATAACCCCACTCTATCCCCCCCTATGTAATGCCCATTCGGGCCTTTAGGGTACTTAAATAAATACGGGGCTCTCCACGATAGCATTTCCAAGCCGAAGGCCGACACCACTATTGCGACAACTATGTCAGCCCCTGTACCAGCACCTGTTATGATCGTAATGCAGTAGCCAAAGGAGCCACCTATCTTCGGCAGGTCTTCATTTGAAGAACCGGAGGCCTGGCTCGAGACGTAAGACCAAGTGGCAGCCTTGGATCAGTGAGACTCGAAACAAAAGCTACGCCTCGTCAACTTCAACCTGCAAGACGCGGCGAGAACCTGGTTCGAGAATAGGCAGTCTGCACATGGCTACTGGGATCTCTTTCGCGGCGCAGTCAGTGAAACTTGCGTCGCACGCAAAGGAAGGGCGGCTACCAAACGAAAAGGTCACCATCTTTACGGAAGAGATGATCAAAGTGTTTCGGTACGTCGATCATGCCAGCGCTGAGAGCACTAAGCTCCTTTTTCTCATGGGGAGTGTGAAACAAGAGTTTGTGCAGCACTTGCACAACGCTCAAGACAGTTGACGAATTCCTAACCGAGGCCACGATAACCAATATAGCACTTGAGATGCACACAAGGCAGTGTACCCGTCGCTCATTATTGGCCAACTACGCCAAAGTACACGCCCTCGGCACGGACGACCTGCGCGAGATGGTCTGACAGATCATGTGGGAGCAGCTATGGAGCCTGTTGCCTTCGTCGCAGGCCCAAGTGGATTGAATTGCTGACATGGTCCACGAAGAACTTCGGCAATCGCTTGGAGCTTGCCAAGCTCGACAGCCTCAGCCACAAGCAATTACGTTGCTGCAACTCGACACTACTCTCGCCCTTCACGCCTACGTCAAGAGGCCATACCGTCACAGCTCCGCCGCCATCAACGCTATACCGTCTACCCAGTGGCCAGCGCAACGCTCCGAGGGAAACCTAAGTTTGGCGTGCGCCCGACCACGGAGCTCTCTGCTAGCACTGCGGAAAACCAGGCCACACCTACCACCGCTGCCAGATCTGTCAGATGAAACTGCGTGGTTTCGCCGTAGATGCGCCGCGTCGACAGCGGAGGGAAAGACCCCGTGACATTGCCGACTACCTAGGAGCAGCGCAGTAGACGCACCGATGGTCTTTTCATTCGCGATCACCCGGCCTCTTCTTGTGGCTTCACCGCCGGCTGTACGCTGGCCTAAGCCGGGCCGGTTTCCTAGCCCTTATTCGGGAAACTAAGGGCAGCAACCGCTGGAGGTGCGCTTGCTTGACGGAGAACTACAGAAGATCGTCCGACGACGATGCCGCAACGGCTCTTTCCAAACACAACGTGAACCAGGCAAAGTCGTGATACGGAACCCCACGTACTAATGAAGACCTGACGATGCCACATGAAAGCAGTGGAACAAGCCGACGTAGCCGTCACACGACGCCACGACCTGCCTGCAACGTGAGACGATGAACTAGTGACCTCAACATTATTATCGACAGCCACAGTGTGACAGCTCTCTTCGACCCCAGAGACGACTATGCTGCCATCATTGGAGCGTTCGCAAAAAAATTTTAAAAAGTCAAGCACGCCTGGGAAGGCCCTGAGATAAGGACAGTTGCAGGCCACTTTGTAACAGCGGAGGCAATCTGAAAAGCGAGAGTCTGCGTTAACTACTGGATGTACCCCGCAAACTTCGTAGTACTGCAGCGGTATTCGAGAGATGTGATTTTTGATATGGACTTCTTAACCCTTCATGGAGCAGTCATTGATCTGAGATTCAAGTCAGTAAATCTATCAACTGAGCAAACCTTACCACCACACACGCCATTTGAAAAGCAGGCCTTGAATATATTGGAAGATCACATTACCATTCCCCCTCGATCCAGCATTAACATTTTCATCAGTTTTCAGAAATCAGCATGCCTGCAAGGCGTCGTGCAAAGCGACCAGCCACTAGCTGTTGACCAACCGGAAGATTTGCGTCACAAGAGGAATAGCCGAGCTGTGAGGGGTAAATTAATAGTGATGCTCGCGAGCTTCAACAACGAGTACGGACACGTGAGCAAAGGTGCGACAGTCGCCTATATTGAAAAGATTGTGAAAGCCTGCAACGCATTGGCCCTTGCTGAGTCTACTAAACGTGCTTCGACAAATCGAGGATTCCACGAGAATTTCTACGTTAATCTGAGACTTCCGAAGCATAAGCAATAACGGCTGGAAAGCCTGCTAGGGCAATATGAGGACTGCTTTTGATCTTTATTAGATGTTCGGCAGACACCAGTAGCAAAACACGGCATCATAACCAGAGCCATTACACAGCTTCGACGCGAGAGTGGGAGGAAATAAGAAAGAAAACCTGCGAAAATCTACGTGATGCCATCATACAACCTTCCAAGAGTCCATGGGCATCACTTGTGGTGCTAGTGACGAAGAAGGACGGCAACCTACGCTTCTGGGTAGATGATCGCCCCTGAACAAAATCCAAAAGAAGGATGTGTATCCTTTCTCATAAATAGACGACACTTTTTATCCACTCCACTATGCGAGGATTTTTCGTCAATAAACCTCAAGACAGGCTATTGGCCCACTGAAGTTGGCAAAAGACCGAGAGAACACCGTCTTTAGAACAACAGACAGCCTCTTCGAAAGCAAGGTGACGCCACTCGGTCTTTGCTTGTCCCTGCAACTTTCCAACACGCTATGCATACTGTACTGGATGAATTGAAGTGGTAGGCTTGCCTCGGTCAGTTGAACAATGTCGTCATGCTTTCGTTGATCTTTCATGAGCAGCTCCCGCGTCTTGAAGCTGTAGTTCAAACAAGCAAGAACTCTGGACTCATCAGCAAGACAGAGAAGTGCCGCTTCACGTACGAAGAACTCATGTTCTTGGAACACGTGATATCCAGGTCTGGTGTACGCCCCGTCCCGCAGAAGACAACCACCATCGCTGCTTTCTCTTTTTCTCTTTACCTGCCGACAAGAAAGCCGTCCGTGACTTTCTCGGCCTCTGTGCCTAATACATAAAAAATTCGCTTGAATTGCCAAACCACATAATAACCTTATTGGATCCAACGTAGAATTGAAGTAGAAAATATAGCAGCAGGAAGCATTTCAAGAACTAAAAAGACACCTGCAGGCATATCCGTTGCTTGCACATATCGACAAATTCGGCTAAACACAAATACATACCGACGTAAGCAGTGCAGGACTTGGCGCCGTTCTTTTGCAGAGGGCTGACGAACAGTAAAGGGTGATTAGTTATGCCAGCCCGTCGCTATCAGAGGCAGAAGCCAAGTATTTACAACAAAAGAGGAGTGTCTCGCCCTAATTTGGGCTACCTCAAAATTTCACCCATACCTTCAACACAGGCCCTTCAAGGTTGTAAGCAACCACCGCACCTTGTGCTGGCTTGCAATTTTGAAAAACCCTAGGAGCCGTCACGCAGGCTGAAGCCTGAGACTTCCAGAATTCGACATTTTCGTCGTTTACAAGTCCGGCAGAAAGCACTGGGACACCGACCGCCTGTCTCGTGCCCGCACCGATACACTACACCAGGATGATGACTGCTTCTTGGGAACCGTAAGCGCCGACAACTTTGCTGAATGACAACAAGCCGATCCGAAACTCAGCGGCCTTATGGAATACCTCGAGGGCAGTGCAGCGGTTGTCGCAGAGGTGTTCAAGCGAGAACTGACGTCATTTATTTTGCGAAACGGCATCCTTCAAAAGAACTTTTCGGCTCGTCGAGCGAAGTACCTTCTCGTCATACCTTTCACTTAGCGACCAGAACTACTCCACGCCTTGCACGATGAACCTATGGCCGGACCGTGGTGTTACACACACACTCGCCAGAATACAGGAAAATTATTACTGACCTCGCCTTGCTTCCGACGTTGCTCGTTATGTGAAGACTTGCCGCGATTGTACGCGACGGAAGACACCACCGACTAAGCCATCTGGACTTCTACAGCCTCTCGAGCTACCACGCCGGCTATTCCAGCAAATCTACATGGATATACTAGGGCCGTTTTCTGCTCCGACTTCAGGAAACTTATATATCATTGTCCCTACCAATTATCTCACACCCTATGCCGAGACAAGGACCCTGCTTGAAGGCAGTGTATCCAAGGTAGCCAACTTTTAGGGGCGAAGCTTTTTATAGCGGCACTCCTTCATCCCTCGTAGTCGTAGTAGTAGTGTGCAACCAGTTTTACATATAGACCTCGAATGTGGTGCCGGTGGGAGATTTCGTCAGTGCGTTGTTTAACAATAAAAAATTCGCAGCGTGTGCGTTAACTAAAAGCCGAATTCTCCTGTCTCTCACTCCCCCTTAGCAGCAATTGGTATGTACATTGAGCATTATCTGACAAGAAGGGGTTGCTACGTTATATTCGCTGGGCGCAACCTCCTTGGTTTTAGAAAGGCTTAGCGAGCGTGGGGCTGCAGTGCCATGAATACAGTTAACCAGTATATACCATAAACTCGAAGTGGTTAAAGGTGGGTAGTAGACACGAAGCGCAAGCCGTAAGAAAGTGTGCGTGTGCTTCCTCTAGTTCATCTTTGGAATGTCCGGTGGATGGCGGTGCTTTTATATGAGGATTATATGATGAAAAGATGCGAGGTGGTAGTACTTGAAGTGTTGAATACGTGTACGAACGGACACACAGACAGAAGCATGAACGGACGCACGGATGGCTGCACGGGCGGATGGACGGACGCAGAAGCAAATGCATGGACTAACGCAGGAATGGACGCACAGATGGACGTGCGGACGCACGAACAGACCCACGCACGCACGTGCGGTTGGACGCACGGGCGGCCACACAGTTGCACGCATGGACGGATGGAAGCAAGAACGAATGGACGGATGGATGCTTCGCCCCACTCTCCATCATTCACTCCGTGGATATGCTGCCATTTTTTTTCTTGAGAACATTGTTCTACGTCAAGACGTACCGGAGGCCCTCATCATTGACAGAGGTACGCCCTTAATGGCGAAATTATAGCCACGCCACTGCCTACAATCCACAGACCAAAGGCATCACTGAGCGGCTAAAGAATACCATCGTCGATATCTGGGCCATGTACGTCGGCCTCGAACAAAAAAACGTTGGACGCCATCTTTGCATACGTGACCTTCGCATACAACACGGTTGTGCAAGAGAGGAAGCTGTCACCATACAAGTTGGTCTATGGAAGGAAGCGGACAACGACGCTCGCCGCCATACTGCCAAACGTCGCTGATGAAGAAAACCTCGACGTCACCTTTGACCTTCAGCGCGCCAAAGAAGCTCGTCAACTCACCCACCTGTGCATCAAGAACAGGAGGCGGCCAAAAGCCAACGTTACGATCTTAGACGAAGCTTCGTGCAGTACCAGGCCGGTGACCGAGTCTGGGTATGTACGTCGATACGCCGACGTGGACTCGGTGAAAAACTTCTGCGACGGTACAGAGCCGTTCAACGTCTCGGCCCACATGACTATGAGGCTATTCCCGAAGGCATTACTAACTATCAACGGCACCAGGCTCGACCCGAAGTCGTCCATGTCGTGCGCCTCTAGCCATTTCATGCGCGAAACTGAGGACTACTTTGTTCATCTTGGTAAGAAGCGCGGCGACTATTACACAGAACGCACAACACGAGCGCTTGAATAAACGTTTAATGCAAACGTCAGAGCTTATAAAGGGGGTGAAAGAGAAGAAATATATCAAAATATAAAAGGCAAACCAACAAAAAGCACACGTGCCAGCCCCCTACATTACTTGTCCGTTAATGGAGAGTTTTAGTACTGCGTACGCTGCGTACGTGGCGGCGTTGCGTACGTAAGGACACCACGTTCTGCGTAGTGCGCATGCGCAGACCACAACGCGCACGTATCGCATTACATGCGCAGCCGCTACGTGCGCACGCATGAGATGCGTGCGTGCGTACGTATGAGGGGTTCGCGCCGCTCTCGAACAAGTTGGCGACAGCCCGAGACTTCGTTTTACAAAATGGCGGCATCGAAGGCAAGCACTGACCGGCTCTGTGGCCTAAAATATGGCCATAATCTGGCTATAACACTTGGATTGGCCCACATTGGGTTTCAACGACACGTGCTTCTATTTTGATCTAACAGATGGCGCAACACGTTTCTCACTCGTTACGTACGCGGGTACTACGGTGTACTAAAAGCCGATTAGTGGCAAACAACGCCACGTATCGCAAAGCGCTTGCGTGATGCGTACGTAGCACCATTCTGCAGTACTAAAACTCTCTATTATCAATCACTCCACCCAAAAAACAAAGTTTTCCACTTGAGCGAGATGGAGGTTGCACTAACACACTCAAAATCATCACATGTCTTTTCCACAGCTTCTACTACCAAACCAATAAATTTTTGTCTCGATATATCACGCAAAACGTATCAAAATTTGGCACCTAATCGCGCTCCCTACATGGATCGACCAGTGAACATCGGTACCATTTTGCACTTAATTGAGGTGCTCTTTTAACCTTACACTTATGCATCGTTCAGTTGTTCCCACATAAATAAGACCACATGACAAGGGCACTCTCTAAACAACCGACAGTGCTCACTCAACATATTTATTGCGATGCTTAATTTGGCAACCTTTCTTTTCTTTCGAAACAGGGCAAGTTTTGTGACATGAGTTTGGCAGTCTCTCTGGAGCACACAAGACCACTCAAACGTCCACCTTATTTCAAACCTTTTTAAAGTTGTGTGCCACACCATGGATATAGCGGACAACAGCCGTTTTACGCTGCTGCAGGGAAGTGTTAATACGCGGCCCATTTTGCTTTTTTAGGTCCTTATGTAGCGATTCAGCGACGCCTATAACCAGTCGTTGTGGTTAACGTGCTTCTGGATCGCAAATTTTGTTGTTCAAAAGTCTTCTTCACGAGTTGAAAACACGACTTCTTCAAGGAATTAATTAGACACATTCGTGCGACAGACCTCTTCACTACTTTGGCATGGGCAGAAGAGAAAGGCAACAATGACTTTTTGCTCCTGAGCTCATAAGGCCAAAAAATGTGGTCATCCTAAAATTGCAACGAAAGATCTAGGAACCTGAGCGTATTCCTATATTTATCTATTTATTTATTTATAATACCTTACAGACCCAACAGGGCAAGGTGAAAGGGGAACATAAAAGGAATAGATACACGAATTGGCACAATTTCCATAAAAACAATAACATAAACTAATTGTCATTGATTATACAATTCTTAACAGAAAAAACAACGAGAAAATACTATTAATTATTTTACTAGTAGTAGAACGGCAATGAATATAAGATGAGTATACATGTGAGATAATGACGTAACAGAAGCTATAAAAGCAAACACAATTAGGTAAAAGACTTCACATTATTTAAAAGAAAACATCGCTCAAGAATACGAAAAAAAGAAGTGAATGGCATGTTTGTGCTCAAACCTTCTTAAAAAAGTTTAAAGTAAGAGAAAAAGAGCGAGATACTAGTAATGAATAAATGCGTAGGTGCTGTATTTTATATGAATAAAACGAACAGTTAATTCTGGAAACGGGCGAGTAGAAGGTGCCGGTATTTTTCTCGATTGCGTTCAGCTACAACTTCATCTGGAAGGCTGTTTCACATGCGAATTACACGGGGAATGCAGATGAGTGAAAAATGTATGTTTTACCGTACATGCACGTGAATGAAAGATGATTGTTCAGTCTCTTTGATGCAACTGCAGATGTTTACAATCTCACTAATAACGGCCTTGTTTCGTGAACGTATTTATGAAATAATAAAAGAGGGTGAAAGACACAGTTCATGTGTTAGTTTCTGAGGCTGAAAAACCGTCTCAAATCAGCAACACTTTGGAACTCTGTGTCAAAACAGCAACACTTTGGAACTCTGTGGCATCACACCTCAAAAAAAGCCAGATCAACGTCCACAAACATGAAAATTTTTAAATCCTTCGAATAACGCGTTCGATGCTCTAACAACTGAGCTACCACAGCGGCCTAATTTTTAAAACCTTAGTTCCCGACAACCTCTCGTTAAATATTTGATGTAAGTGGATCATAAAATTATCACTAGGAATGGATGCATTAGCCGAACCAATTCAAACACCGTGTTTTTGGATAAAAGTGTTCCCATTCCAATTAACGAATTCGGACGTTACGTACAAAGCCAGTAAATCCAAAAAACCCCGAACTGACAAACCACAGGTGTTCTGAAAGGTCACTGCACTATGCTCAAGTATGCACCGTTCGACAAATTCTAGAAGCACATTATCAGGTAAAAAATAGTACAAATCTTTCACATCAATAAACAATGCCACTGATTTAGCATTAGATACCAAAAAATTTTAAATCTGCTCAGAGTTCTTCGTGTGAAATGGGTCGACAATTTGCAGGAAATCGAGTTTTTCCCGAAAAAAAGCGCCGCAATTTTTCGCCAAGAACCGTGTCCCGAAATATTTACCCGGAATGGCATACCACCTTTGCGTGTCTTGCAAGTAAAAACATGTCCAAGCCCAGTTCATCTGTTTTCATGATCTGTTTAGCCAAATCAAGCAATAGAAGGCTGTTGCACAAGTTTTTTGAAGCCGTTCGAACAGATGTTAGTGATACTTTTGGCTTAATATTGAATACCGACTAAATCACTGCTTGCGCTTTTTGAAAAAGAAGAACCATTCGGAAAAACACAAAACGCACCTTCTTAGTCAGAAGGAATGACACAAAGTCCTGATTCTTTGAGGAATGTGAACGCCTTCCTTATGGGCAACACTCGACGCTTAGGCTTGAACTTTTCGAGCACATCAATGCCCTCGGAAATACACTGTTCCTTTTCAAAATTCGGAGCACAACCAGAAAGTTGTCTCATAAGAGACAACAGCTTATGCGCTTCAAGTCTTGGTTTACGGGCGTACTTGGGAGCTCGTCTTGACGTCTCTTTCAAATATTTAGGAAGAACAACTTCATTCGTGGTGTGAATACTGGTGGTCTTAGCAGGTTTCGTCGGTTGGCACTTGGACCTCAGCTGCGACAGAATTGTTGACCAAAGGCGTTGAATTTCACAGTCCACACGGCCCCACGATTCACGCCACCTTTTCTTCTTCTGGTTTATACAGCTGTGTTCTATGTAGATCTCATTGCGCATAATATTGTTACGTGATTTCGTCTGACTGAAAGAGGGCATAGTGGGGCATACCCAAGGAGGTGCCTCAGACTGAGAGAAAAGAAGTGGACGTTCTCAGTGAGCTGCGTTGTGACTGCGGACCGACAACTGTTATTTTCCCACGTAACATTTTGGTCGAGGTGCTGGGTACTCTTCTGACAACGGAGCTACGCAGTGGACGCCTCCTTAAGTCTGCTACCATGGCTCCGGGTGAGGATACGGCTTCGCCACCTACCTCAGCAACGACAGCAACCCGGTACGTCGCCCTAACGCAACCCCGTGATCCCGGTACCTTTACTGGAGAGGACAACGTGAATGTGGACAAGTGGCTTAGCATGTACGAGCGCATCAGCAAGCAATATGGCTGGGACCCAACCGTTATGCTTGCGAATGTCATTTTCTATCTTGACAAGACCCCTCGCACCTGGTTTGAGACCCACGAGCACGAAATCACAAGCTGGGAAATGTTTAAGCAACAGCTCCGCGACCTTTTTGGCAACCCGTTTGGTCAACAACTTGATGCCCGAAAGCAATTGGCTGTCCGCACACAGACGTCCACTGAGCCCTACTTGACTTATATTCAAGACGTCTTAGCGTTGTGTCAAAGGGCCGATCCCAACATGACTGAGGCCGACAAGATTTCGCACGTGTTAAAAGGAATCGCCGACGATGCGTTCAGTCTGCTTGTATTCACCAACGTAACGACCATGGACGCCGTGATCAAAGAGTGCCGCCGTCTCGAGCAGGCGAAGAGTCGACGCATTTTGCAGCAGTTTCAGCGCCTACCCAACACCGCCGCAACGTCGTCTTGCGAAGCCACTCCTTGTCATCCGTCTACAACCGAAGACGTGACGCGCATCGTCCGACGTGAACTCGAGGCCGCTTATCCGGCTGCCAACAAACTACCGACGTTGCCCGACGCCTTAACGCCAGCTGTTGCCTTGATCCAGGCTGTTGTCCGCCAGGAATTCGCAAACCTTGGTATCCTGTCCACTGCATCCACACTGGATAATACTGGTCCCTCGATAGCTTCTGTGGATATGAGACGTCGCCGTCCGTACTCTATTCAAACCAGGAACCCGTCTCAATGGCGAACAGCTGATGATAAGCCAATCTGCTTTCGCTGTGGTCGCGCAGGACACATCGCTCGTTACTGCCGCAGTCAATGGCCATCTATGTCTTCTGGCTCGTACCCCGCTTACAGTAGCTCATTCCGTCCACCAAACCACCGTTATCCGACCCGCACTCAGTCTACAGCATTTACTGCCCCTGAGGACTACGGCCACTTTGCCCCGTCGTCGCCACCGCCTCAAAGCCGCCTTTCTCGTTCAAACACGCGTCGCCGCTCTCCCTCGCCATCGTTCAACCGCCGCTCGTCCCCGGAAAACTAGGCTGCGCAGCTTCTGGAGGTGAAGCTGCCCTGTCGACCTTACCCAAAAATCCTCTGTTGCCCTTACGTTTGAACCGGAACACCCTAGAAGTATATGTTGATGGTACACCTGTTGAAGCTTTGATAGATACGGGCGCTCACGTCTGTATTATGAGTTCGCGTTTTCGTCGTCGCATGAAGAAGGTCCTCACGCCCCCCTTGACCAGTGTCGTCCAAATTGCAGATGGTGCAAAAGTCCCTGTCGTCGGTATGTGCACAGCTCAACTTACCGTAGCCGGTCATCAAGTGGTCGTCCTTTTTACCGTGCTTGAAACATGTCCCCACGACCTCATACTAGGCCTCGATTTTCTTGCCGCCAATTCTGCTCTGATTGATTGCTCCGCTGGTGTGCTCCGCCTTGAACTACCACAAATCAGTGCCGCCTCGTACCAACCTACATGCCGATTACAATGCAGCGATTTTGTTCGCCTGCCCTCGAAAACTGTGACGTACGTCGATTTTCTGTGCTCACCAGCTGTGCCCGACGGTGACTATTACGCTACGCCTCTCACCGACGTACTCCTTGTGCACAATGTTGCAGTGCCTCATACGGTGCTCAGCATCACAGATAACAAAACATGTCTACCTCTTGTCAATTTCGGCTACATGAATCATGTGCTTCCTGAAGGCATTTCTGTGGCCCACCTGTGTCCGTTGCTCGATTCACAAATTGAAGTGCTTGCCTTAGACACACTTGCTTCACCGCAGTGCACATCACTCGCAACACATTCGGGCAGCCGTCAAATTGTAGACATGATCGCCACTGATCTTCCATCTCCGCAAGTTGAAGCCCTACAACATCTTCTCGAGGCCTACCAGGATATTTTCGATTTTGGTGACCGACCTCTTGGGCAGACGTCCTTTGTCCAGCATCGCATACACACAGGTGATGCCAACCCTGTTCACCGCCGTCCCTACAGAGTGTCTGCTTTTGAGCGGAGCATAATTCAGAAGGAGGTGAACAAGATGCTAGCGAAGGACATTACTGAACCATCCTCCAGTCCCTGGGCATCCCCGGTGGTATTAGTTAAAAAGAAAGACGGATCGTGGCGATTTTGGGTGGACTATCGCCACCTTAACAACATCACCAAGAAAGACGCATACCCTCTGCCCCGCATTGATGACGCCCCTGATTGCCTCCTAGGGGCCGCCTACTTTTCTTCCATAGATCTTCGTTCTGGTTATTGGCAGATTGCCGTGGACCCCATGGACCGAGAGAAGACGGCTTTTGTAACACCCGATGGCCTCTACCAATTCAAAGTCATGCCTTTCGGCTTATGTAATGCCCCCGCCACCTTTGAACGAATGATGGACTCCCTGCTCCATGGATTCAAGTGGTCTACGTGTCTTTGTTATCTGGATGACGTGATTGTGTTTGCTCCCACTTTTGAAGCGCACCTTGAGAGACTGTCAAAAATTCTTGATGTTTTCCGTCTCGCCGGCCTTCAGCTGAATTCATCTAAGTGCCGGTTTGGTCGCCGTCGCATTACAATACTTGGACATATTGTTGACGCTTACGGTGTACAGCCTGACCCAGAAAAAGTTCGAGCTGTGAAGGACTTTCCTGTGCCAAAAACCGCCCAAGATGTCCGCAGCTTTGTGGGGCTCTGCTCCTATTTTCGGCGGTTCATCAAGAACTTCGCGGAAATCGCTCGGCCCCTAACAGATTTACTCAAACCGGATGAGACGTTTACCTGGGGTCCCTCGCAAGCAGCAGCATTTTCCGACCTGACAACTTGGCTCACTTCTTTTCCTGTGCTGGCTCACTTCGACCCTACGGCACCGACGGAAGTGCGCACCGATGCCAGCGGTTACGGAATAGGCGCTGTGTTGGCTCAGCGACAACGTGGGCAGCATCGCGTGATAGCTTATGCCAGCAGGCTGCTGTCCACCTCGGAGCGTAATTATTCCATCACAGAGCGCGAATGCCTAGCGCTGGTGTGGGCAGTCGCGAAATTTCGCCCTTACTTATACGGCCGACCATTTATAGTTCTTACCGACCACCACGCTCTCTGCTGGCTCGCCTCCCTCAAAGATCTCACAGGTCGTCTCGCCCGCTGGGCACTCCGCCTCCAGGAGTATTCTTACACCGTAGTGTACAAATCAGGAAAACTGCACAAAGATGTGGATTGTCTTTCACGCTACCCTGTGGCCGACTGCGATCCTACGAGCACTGATTCTGTGGGCTGCGTCCTTTCCATCTCCCAGCTGCTTCATCTCGGGGACGAGCAGCGTCGCGATCCGGATATCAGCCGCCTAATACAACAGCTCGAATCTTCACCGCAAGACGCTTCCGTTCGCATGTTTACCTTAAAGGACCACACCTTATATCGGCGTAATTTATCGCCCCATGGTCACGACCTACTTCTGGTCATACCAAAGCACCTGCGTTCTACAGTCCTACGCGAGCTCCATGACGCGCCAACCGCGGGTCACCTTGGTGTCTCTCGCACATATGACTGTGTGCGCCGCCGCTTCTACTGGCCTGGCCTTTCACGTTCTGTACGTCGCTATGTCAACGCTTGTGAAATTTGCCAGCGTCGCAAAAAGCCGTCGAGACTACCTTCCGGATATCTTCAGCCCATCGACATCCCATCGGAGCCATTCTTCCGTGTTGGTTTGGACCTTCTCGGTCCCTTCCCAACATCTGCCTCCGGAAACAAGTGGGTCGCGGTGGCTACGGATTACGCGACCCGTTATGCAGTTACGCGAGCCATGCCAACAAGCTGTGCTACAGACGTCGCTGATTTTCTTCTACGCGATCTCATTTTAGTGTATGGAGCCCCTCGTCAACTCCTGACAGACCGAGGCCGTACGTTCCTTTCGAAGGTGGTTGACGATATCCTGCGTTCCTGCTCTACCCAACATAAGCTCACGACATCGTACCACCCCCAGACAAATGGGCTTACAGAACGTTTAAACCGCACCTTGACAGACATGCTATCAAAATACGTCTCGGCCGACCATCGTGATTGGGACCTTGCACTACCCTACGTGACGTTCGCATACAATTCCTCCCGGCATGACACTGCCGGGTACTCGCCATTTTACCTTCTGTTTGGACGCGAACCAACATTGCCGTTGGATACCTTCCTGCCAGCCGCTGCGCAGTATACTTCTGAATATGCACGCGACGCTATTACCCGAGCCGACCATGCTCGTCAGCTTGCCCGCAGCAGGTTAATGGCATCCCAAGACTCGCAGAAGCATCGTTACGACGAGCGGCATCGCAACAAACACTTACCAACAGGCTCCCTCGTTCTTCTTTGGTCCCCTACGCGACATGCAGGCCTGTCAGAAAAACTTCTCTCTCGTTTCACGGGCCCATACCGCGTGCTTAGTCGAGTGACCGAAACTACATATGAAATTGTCCCTGATAATCCATCAACCTCTTCCGCTCTGCTGTCAAGGGACATCGTCCACGTATCAAGGCTCAAGCGTTACCACACTGCTCCTGCTGTGGCCCCGTAAACTCGCCGGGTCGGCGCTTTCGCCGCCGGGGGTCGTGTTACGTGATTTCGTCTGACTGAAAGAGGGCATAGTGGGGCATACCCAAGGAGGTGCCTCAGACTGAGAGAAAAGAAGTGGACGTTCTCAGTGAGCTGCGTTGTGGCTGCGGACCGACAACTGTTATTTTCCCACGTAACAATATTTCGGTAGAGGCGTGTCTGCCGGGGATACTCCGAACGCAGGATCTAGGCTATCCGGTTTCCATGCCTTACAGATGGTTGAAAACCACCACAAAATCTCAGAACTTCCACGCGTGTTAGCTTCATCTTTAAAGAAAACGAGAATGACCTGGCACGACATGTCACAAGGGCAATGAGGGTTACTAGAAGGGTTGGGTGAAGAGACGTTAATGGTTAAGAGCCCACCGAACTAGAAATGTAACAAAATAAACAATTGTATCGGCCCAGTAGGTATGAATTCATTCATCTTGGTAGGAAGTGCAGCAACTATTACACAAAACACACAACACGAGCGCTTAACTTCAACTAAACGTTTATTGCAAACTGTCAGAGTTCATAAAGGGGGCGATGGAAAATATATATATTAAAATAATAAAACGCAGACCCACAAAAAGCACACGTGCCATCCCCGTACATTACTAATCCGTTATTATCCATCACCCCTTCCTAAAAACAAAGTTCTTTCCGCGTGAGCGATATAGTGGGTGCACTAACACACTCAAAATCATCACGTGTCATTTCCGCAGCTTCAACTATCGAACAGGTTTATAAATCTCTGTCCTGATATCACACGCAAGTGTTATCGGAATACGGCACACAACCGCACTCCTTACAGTGGATCGCCAAGTGACCATCGGTACGCTTTTGCACTTTATTGTGGTGCTTCTGCACAATCAGATCTACATAGAACACGGCTCTAAAAATCAGAAGAAGATGTGGCGTAAATTGTGGGGGCCTTGTGGATTGCGAAACTGACCGCCTTCGGTCAACAATCTTGTCGCAACTCAGGTCCAAGCGCCAACCAAAAAAACCTGCTGAGGGCAACATTATTTACACCACCAATGACGTCGTTCTTCCTGAATATTTGAAAGAAACGTCAAGACGAGGTGTCAAGTACGCCGTGGAACCAGGACTTGAAGCGGCTAAGCTCCCGTCTCTTGTGAGAAAAAGTTCTGGTTGTGCTCCGAATTGTGAAAGGAAACAGTGTATTTCCGGGGGAATTGATGTGCTCGAGAAGTTCAGGCCCAAGCGTCAAGTGTTGCCCATAAGGAAGGCGGTCACATTCTTCGAGAAATCAGGACTTTGTGTCTTTCCTTCTGACAAAGAAGGTGGGTTCTGTGTTTTCCTGAATGAATTTTTTTTTCCAAACGCGCAAGTAGTGGTTGAGTCGGTATTCCATATTAAGCCAAAAGTTTCGCTCAAACCTGTTCGAACGGCTGCAAAAAACTTGTGCAACAGCATTGTATTGCATGATTTGGCTAAACAGATCATGAAAAGAGATAAACTGGGCTTAGACATGTTTTTAGCTGCAAGACGCACAAAGATGGTATGCCGTCTCGGGTAATTATTTCAAAACAGAGTTCTTGGCAAAAAATTTTGCGCCTTTTCTACAGGAAAAGCTGAATTTCATTCAAATTAATGACTAATTTTACACCAAATATTCTGATAACATTGTGAATATTTTGGTATTGACATGCTGAATCAGTAGCTAAGGCGTTGTTGATTGATGTGAAAGATTTGTACTATTCCTTACCTGATGATATGCTTATAAAATTTCTCGAATAGTGCATACTTGAGCATAGTGCAGTGACCTTTCAGTACACCTGTGGCTTGTCAGTGCGGGGTTGTTTTGGATTTACTGGCTTTGTACTTATTGTCCGCACTCGTTATTTGGAATGGGGACACTTATATTCAAAAACAGGGTATTTGTATTGGTTCGGCTATTGCGTCCGTTTCTAGTGATACTTTTTGGCCAGCTTAGACCGAATTATTGATGGGAGGATGTCGGGAACTAAGGTTTTAAAAATCTTTAGATTTGTGGGCGACTATTTGTTTTTTTAAGTGTGATGCCAAAGAGTTTCAAGGTGTTGCTGTTTTGACACTTGAAGTATATGAGACGGTTGGTCAGCCTCTAAAACTAACTCATGAAATGCCCTGTGGTATTACGCTCAGGTTCCTAGATCTTTTGTTGCAATTTCAGGATGACCACGTTTGTTAGATTTATGAGCCCAGGAGGAAAAAGTCATTGTTGCCTTTCTCTTCTGCCCATACAAAAGTAGCGAAGAGGTTTGACGTTCGAATGTGCCTTATTAATTCCTTGAAGAAGTCGTGTTTTCACCTCGTGAAGAAGAGCTTTGAGCAACAGGTTCTGCGACTGCAGGCGGCAGGTTACCCGCAGCGAATGGTTATAGGCGACGCTGAATCACTACCTAGGGACCTAAAGAAACAAAACAGGCAGCGTAATAATACTTCCGTGAAGCAGTGTAAAACGACTGTTGTCCCCATCAACAAACTCATAACCTTAGGCTCTCTGTATAGACCACCTAACCATCAGCGTCAAAGGCACGACTTGGGATCATTAGTAAGTGAACTCCCAGAACCTTTTTTGATTTTAGGTGACTTTAATGCACATAATGCCCTGTATGGCGATTCTCGCTGTGACGCTCGAGGACGTCTAATTGAACAGCTTCTTCATTCGTCTAGGCTATGTCTCTTAAATACAAAGGAGCCTACGTATTTTAGCCTCGCAGACAAATAATACTCCTCGATAGAACGTAGCATTTCATCACCATCGCTTTTAACCAATTTTAAATGAAATGTTCTTAAAAACCCTTATGGGAGTGACTACTTCCCGATCATTCTGAGCGTGCCAAACAAAGGCCAACTATTTTTGCAGGCTCCGAGGTGGAAGCTTGACTCAGCTGATTGAGAACAGTACCAAACTCTTATCCACATGACATGGACTGAGTTGTCTGCTGTGACCATAGATGACGCTGTCGCATATTTCGCAGCTTTTATTCTTGATGCCGCATCTAAGTGCATCCATCAAACGAGCGGAATGAGTACTAAACGGCGGGTCCCATGGTGGAATGATGCCTGTAGGAAAGCTCGGATGAACCAGAACAAAGCGTGGGCATGGCTCCGTGATTTTCCAACAGTATAAAAACCTGGAAAATTTTAAGCAGATCAAATCGCATGGAAGGAGAACGCGCAGACAAGCCAGACGAGAGAGCTGGACAAGGTTCATTACGAGCATAAACTCGTATACAGATGAAAGAAAAGTGTTGAACAAAGTGCAGAAAATTAAAGGCCTATAAACATATTCTCTCCCACTAATAAATACCCTCGAAGAAAGCTTGGAGAACCAAGCCAACTTTCTTGGTGCACATTTTGAAAATATATCGAGCTCCTCACACTACTCTGACGCATTCCAAAAATACAAAGCACAGTTAAAAAAACAAAAACTAGAAAGCAAATCTAAAAAATCGAGGCAAATAATGAGCCCGTCTGCTTAGTTGAATCGCAAAGAGCACTTAATTGTTGCAACAGATCTTGTTCATGTCCTGACACCATATTGTATGAGATGCTGAAGCAACTACCCTCCAAAACACAAAAAGCTCTCCTTTCCCTTTACAATCTTATCTGGTTTTCTGGTGTGATCCCCTCCTCCTGGAAGGAAGCTGTTCTGATAATTCCGATTTTGAAGCAGGGTAAGGATCCGCCATTTTCATCAAAAACAGGCCTATAGCATTAACCAGTTGCGCCTGTAGAGTTTTCGGAAAAATGAATAATTGCCGCCTACTCCACTTTCTAGAATCCAACAAACTGCTAGACTCAATACAATGCGGGTTTAGAGAAGGCTGATCCATTACTGATTATCTCGTACAAATTGAGACACGCATACGTGAAGCCTTTGTCCATAACCAGTTTTTTTATCTGTATTTCTCGAGCTGAAAAATGCCTATGATACAACATGGAGGTTTGGGATATTGAGAGACCTCTCGCATATGGGTGTACGTGATAATATGTTCAATATCATCGAACGTTACCTGTCTGATCGCATATTCTGAGTTCGAGTGGGCAATGTCTTGTCCCGAACATTTGTACAGGAAACCGGAGTACCACAGGGTTGGGTACTGAGCTGCACGCTTGTTATAATAAAAACGAACTCTCTCCGTGAGTACATCCCCCATAACATATTTCACTCCACATATGTTGATGACATCCAGATAACTTTTCAATCGTGTTCTCTCGGCATCTGTGTGCGACAGGTCCAGCTTGCTATAAACAAAGTGTCCAAATGGGCTGATGAAAATGGGAGCAAAGTCAACCCACAAAAAAGCACCTGTGTCCTGTTCACACGGAAAAGAGGCTTACGCCCTGATCCTCAGATTGTCATCAAAGGCGAACCTCTGCCCGTAAGCACAAAACATAAGTTCCTAGGTATAACCTTGGATGAAAAACTAACAGTCGTATCACACATCAAACACCTTAAAAATAAATGCATGAAAACAATGATTATCCTGAAGTTACTGTCGCACACATCCTGGGGCAGCAACAGAAAGTGCCTCATGAATGTGTACAAAAACCTGGTACGTTCACGTCTTGACTATGGGGCAATAGTATATCATTCAGCCTCGCCAAGCACATTGAAAATTCCGGATCCTGTACATCACCTGGGCATCCGCCTCTTTACAGGTGCTTGTCGAACGAGCCCTGTAGAGAGCCTTTACGCTGAGTCGAATGAGTGATCACTCTTTCTGCAGAGGTCCTACGTGTCTTTTATCTAATATATGAAATTTAACGGCAATAAGGAACACCCTACGCATTCCATAATTAATGATCTGTCTAGTTGTGCACTTCTGGGAATCCAGCCCTCGATGAGGCAGCCTTACTGACTTCGCGTGAGGGGCCTAGCCAAGACAACAGGTGTACCGCTTTTTGAACAGTGTCTCATAGATTTTGCTGCACACCTGCCGCCATGGCAGTGGCAGGTGGTCGAATGTGATGTATCCTTCGTCGAAGTGACGAAGCATGCACCTATCGCACATATACACACATACTTCATGGAACTTTGACATAAATACGCTTGCCCTGAATTTTTACAGGTGCCTCCAAGTCTCTCACTTCTGTGTCCTATGCAGCTGTAGGGCCATCCTTTTCAGCTTCCGGTATTCTGCACTCACAAACAAGCATTTTCACCGCAGAAGCTCATGCGCTATCTGTTGCTGCCAACCATATTAAGGAATTAAATCTAGAACGCGCGGTTATATACACGGACTCTCTGAGTGTTGTCACAGCTTTGAAAACAATAAAAAAAACATAGAAAATTGTGTGCTTGTATCGCTTTACTCGCTTTTATGTGTGATCTACGCACTGAAACGTAGTGTTGTGATGTGCTGGGTGCCAGGCACAGCGAGATTGCTGGAAACGTGGCCGTGGACCAGCTCGCTGTATCCGCACACGACAACGCTACCACTTATCCATCTTTGACTGCCCCTGCAATTTACATGAAGCACTTCCTAAAACGAAGCCTCAGAGCATATTGGCAGCACCTATGGGAGAGGCAGACTGAAAATAAACTACATATTATCAAACCCAAACTTGAAAATTGGCCACTGGTATCGAAATCACGCTACGGACAGGTAACACTTACCAGGCTACAAATAGGACACACACACACCACACATTCATATCTCCTGTCTGGTGGTGAACAACCTAGATGTGACAAATGTGGTGAACCACTTACAGTTCTCCACATCCTTGTCCAGTGCAGCGAGTTGGATGGTATCAGAAAAAAACATTTTCTACTGCCCTATCGACAGCAGCTTTCATTGCACCTTTTTTATGTTTATTGGTAAGGATGCACTGTTTAAACAAAAATCATTGATCGCAGTTTTAAAAGAAATACATGGTTTTAAACCTATATTTCGAGGTGACCCGTAGCACGGCCTCCGTCCGGAGGTTGCTGTTGCGGTGGCTGCATAGACAGCACCCTGTCTCGCGGCTCTTGTGTTCGAGGGCACAGATGAGGCAAATGTGCTAAATAACATGTCATTCCCAAAGTTTTTCCTATTCTTTTACTATGAGTATTGTCACTAGTCTATAGCTAATCAATTTACTCACACACATTGTCTTGATATGTTATGTTTTATCCGCCTTAGGGCGAGCAATTTTAGGCCTTTATACAGCCCTGTAGCATCATCTTAGTCATTGTTACATTCCAAATCATCCCCACTCCTCCACCTTTTCCATGGCGCTCTTTGGCAAAGACATAGCCCTTACGCCATTAAAACCTACATATTATCATCATAATGTGCAAAAAGGTACCGATGGTCACTTGGCGATCCACTGTAAGGAGTGCGGTTGTGTGCCGTATTTCGATAACAACTGCATGTTATATCGGAACAAATATTTATTAACCCGTTTGATAGTAGAAGCTGCGGAAATTACATGTGATGATTTTGAGTGTGTTAGTGCACTCTCTATCTCGCTCACGCGCAAAGAGCTTTGTTTTTTTTGAATGGGTTGATAGATAGTAACGGATAATTATTGTACGGGGTTGGTACGTGTGCTTATTGTTGGTATGCCTTTTATCGTTATAATATATTTCTTTTCTCCTTTACCCTCTTGATAAAATCGGACATTTGCAATAAACGTTTAGTTGAAGTTAGGTGCTCGTGTTGTGTGTTCTGTGAAATAGTTGCTGTGCTTCCTACCAAGATGGATTCATACCAACTGGCCCGGTACAATTGTTTATTGTGTTTTGTTGTTGTATGTGCTTGATGCTTCTAGCTATTGTTTATCCTTTATTAGTGTACTTTTACCTTTTGTTAAAGCATCGGGACGACGCTTTTTTAGAGGGGCAATGCTAGATTTCCTTCTGAGGTTTTGTTATCGCCTGTTGCACTGTCAGTAATTCTCAGCGCAAATTGTACATACAGTGCTCGAGAAGCTTCAAGACGACAGCAGATCATTTTGTTAAGAATTTGCCCATTTCGGGAACATTACAGATTTTTCTGCCACCTATGTCGCCGATAGCGATTACACTAGAATATTTGATGGTAAGTGTATGGCAAGTGTATACATGCCTACTCACTTCGCCGCTTGTCAATTGATCGACGGCTGACTCTCTGCTCGTGGCTATAGGTGCTAGTGCCTTGTTGTGATCTAACTTTTCTTTTACGTGGCCACAAGTTCAGCCTAAATAAACAGTTTATTATTTGACTTGCACTCTGCTTCCTTCGCCTACGTCACGACTCCATCACAATATAAAAGATCCGAAATTCTAAGTTTGGCTTTGGGATAGGCATTGTGCTTCAGGCATAATGATTTCTTTACACGCCTATACTTTTATTTTACCTACTCTGTCGCGTCTGCGTTTTGAACGAATTGAAACAGCGTCTGTATTGTTAGATACCATCATGTATTCAGAGTTATATATGCTTCACTGAGATAGCAAGACAAAATAGCTATCCCTTAGCAGTATGTAGCTTGTTATTTTTTGCGACGCGTTCGAATTTAAAACAGATAAATGGCTGATGATTCCTAACCACTTGTTAGTCAAAGGGGGCCAAAATGTATTCAAGGAATCCAAAAAACTTCGCCACGAGTCTGCAAAAAAAAAGGAATATATTTAGTTCTTCTATACTTTTGTTGATCATAAAAAAGTACAGCAAAACAAATTCAGCTATATAGCAAGAATAACACAAGTATTTTCATTATACATTTTTTATAACAGGCTACTAATCAATAACTTGTGGTATCGTGCTTGCTGATGTGAAGTTGATTTTTCATTGCTGCAATATGCAGGCGAATTCAAGTGCTGGATTACTTCACGTCCCCAAACCAATGAAGATAATATATTGCCCGACAAAAATATGGAAGCCTACGTCATATATTGCGTAGCTGTGCGCCACGGCCTCATCAGGTATTACTCTGGAGGGATTATTGAGTTTGCTTTTTTTCATCATTATTACGACGTTTTGTGAAGGAGTTTCATCACTCAGAGAAGAAACACGCGCAGGCCGCATATAAAGGTAAATAAATCAATAGCTGCTGAAATAATGAAAATTAGGCATATAACACGAGTCTTGGGAATCGACGCTATGCGAAGCATGCGGATGGAAAGTGACCGTGTTGTAATTTTTGTTATTGAGTGGCATGGCACTAAAGGACGCTAAGTATACGTCAAAAAATGTTCTACGCACGGATATATGCTGCGTCATTGCACATTTTATGTAACCAGTTGTTTACAGCTGCGCAAAAATGGCAGCAGCCACATAAATATTTAAAAAAAGACAAGCAATAAGTTTATACTAAGCGCTGGTGCTCACGAGAATGGTAGCCCTGGACACTGTTACATCAATTAACTTCAGTGAATGACAGGTACAGCTGACATTAACCCGAAGAGACAGCTGTATTGCAGGAGTACATATATAATTTTTATGCAATTAGTTAGCCAGCATTACAACCACAATTCACGCTTCACCAGCATTGCACCTGAAAGTGTATATTTCCAAAGCAATACCGAGACCTGCTGTGGCTCTTTCTTAGAATAATTGACTGCCACGCAGATCACCAAGATACAGTTCCTGCTGGGGCCCTGATGTTCGTAGGATCAACGCTACCGATGTAAGTTTTCCATAGCGCTCAAGCAGTGTCTGTTGTCGCCATTCCTGGGACCATATAAACTGTCAATCGCTTGTAGTGCATACCCGCATACCAATGGCACATACCCACCTGCGACTATGTGCAAGACGTGTAACAGTAATTTTTTAACGACATGTCCGACGGGATTGTGCCTATACTCATGTTAAGACCAGTGCGTCATAATCGTCAAACCATCTTACTCTTTCGTACTAATTTCGGTTCACTCCAAGTTAACAGGGTGGTCAAAAGAGCAGCCAGACGTAGGCGGCTAGAGAGGTAGATAAGTAGATGTACGCCTAAATTTTCTCCTTTGTGCAAATAACTGGTACGCATTTATAAATACTTGTTGGGGTCTACCATCTGAAAACCACGATATTATTAGGACAGAAGCCGTGGTGGAAGCTCAAGAAACTGTGGCCACGTGGACGTCTTTAAAGTTCGCCTAAATTTAGATACTTATGCGTAAAGCCGCTTTGACTACTTTAAGACGTGGACTCCGCGGCAGGATGCGATGCCGCGACATGCGGGTCAGTAGGAGAGCACCATAAGCCCTGCTCAAACTACAGAAGAAAGAAAAGTGCTACCGAACGTATGAGTCAAGGGACATAACTAAGTGAGTCCAACTATCTTTCTCAGTGGAGAAAAACGCTAGTCAGAATATTCCTGCGGCAAAAGAGCTTGATCCGGCCGTACTTGAATACTAAAATGATGACGAAGTGTTTCCTTTGCCTACCGGGAGGATAAACTAAGTGTCTCAGGAGAGAGTCTCCTGCAAGAAGAGATTCCAATTGTGCCGTTGGTCACCACGCAAGGTTGATTCCAAATAATCAATTACACGAAACTCTGAACGGAAAATGAAATTGGGAGGGGGCTGTCATTATTACACCGGTTCTCTTTTTCTCATCTTTTCTGGCGTCATTCGCAGGCCCTCTTGCTGGCTCTGGAACGGCCCATTTATGAAAGTGGGTTGTGCCTGCAAAAAAGCTCAATTTTGGGTGTCCTAGCGTCCACGCGAAACCATTTGTCAGTAAGATGAATGACCAAGCACCTTCCATCCTTCTTGACTGCTCTAAAGAAATAAAATACAGTAAAAATACGACTGCACGAAAGGCTGTGCGTAGGAAGCTTGCACTTTCTGTTTCAAGGCAATACTATACTAACGAAGAAAAGAAATTGAGCTGAAGGGTGTCTGTTTTGGACGCTTTTTCACAACTGCATAATTCATACGCTTTTGTAAAGCAGGAATGTCCTCCTCGTGGGGCAGTGAATATATGCTCAAGAACACTTCTTCCTGACTCAACTTGACATATGAATGCAGCATCTTCTGCGTAGCGTCAATCACGTACTGCCATAGTAAGGATTCAAAGGCTAGCTCGCTGTTTGCATGTGTGTGTCCCGTCTGTTTTGTGTGCGTGTACGGCAAATACTTCAAAAAAGCGACAAGATTTGTAACTTTTTTTACATAATTATCTGTTACTTTCTTTTTTGATAGTAATACCGTGTGTGATTCGATTACATGCATATACTCTGTTACCTTTAGAACGAAGAATCTACCATCACCGCATTTCCGGACGATGGCACCTATGTTGCTGTGAACTTTAGTTACGATGGCTGAGAGGGCTTATGAAGAACGAGTTCCAGCGTAGTGCAGGTAAGCTTTGTTCATTCTTATTCACACTGTTTTCGTCACTTAGAGGCTAAGTTCACACAAATAAATGCTAATTCATTGAGGAAGAACCAACAATAAATTAACAAATACACAGCACCTGCGATACCTGTATACCACCATTGATCATAATAACCACTAGAATATCTGCGCTGACTGCAGCGCGGAGGCTTAATTTGTGTTTCGCCAATAAATCTGGTCTTTTCCCTCATCCAGCCACGTTTCATCCGCTTACTTTCCAATATAATTTCAGCCCTTTCGTTTGTCTTCCTTCGTGCGTTTTTAAAATCGAGTCTGTGACTCTTAGTAACCAGTGGTTACCTTGCCTTCGCGTCACACCCCTTGCACATGCCCAGTCCTTCTTCATGATTTCGACTAAGATTTCCTTGACATTGATTTATTCCTTGGCCCACCCTGCTCCTCACTTGCCTCTTGATGTCCCAGCTATAATATTGACACGCGTCTTTCGCAAGTGTGCTATAGCGCCACTACACGTGGTTGCGCAAGGAAGCATTTATACTTGTATCGGCGCGATAGAGCACTTTTAGATAGGAAGGGGCATTTGCTTTTCATTGGCCGCTGTTTCACCCTCAATATAAGTTGAGAGCTCCTCGTTAGCCTCCATGTTTATGCTCCACTGGTAATGCCAGTATAATACAGCTCCTTTCGGGATTCCTATACAGGGATAATGATAAACTGCCATGCATGATTTTGTAATGCTTCTCGACTGTGATCAACAACATTATTAATATTGTAGTTACCTCAATTTCGTGGTTCAGCTCTACGGCCGCTACCTTTGCTTAATAGACGCATTCTTTTTCCACTTAATGTGTGTCGCTACCTATCGCAAAGCTCTGTTGTCTTCGAATACTGCTTCAAGTTATATACGCTTTCTAAGCATTATTTTTGACAACTATCTTTTTTTCTTGTTCATTTCAGCAATGATAAGTCGTTTTACGCCATACGAGTTAGACATGAGGTAATAGCAGGGGACTAAGGTGCTTTCAAGGAATCCGTATCTCTGACTCTTCCCAGTATAGGGCTCTCAAAACACTCTGTATGCACGTGGTGAACAGAAATGTAGTGACTCTGTCTCGCTGCCTTGCACAACGTACACTCATTATCGCCTACATAACTAAAAGCGACCAGGTGCGATATACGTCACATCGGAAGAACGTTACCTGCCGCCACGGCTTAGCGGCTGATGCTTTGGGGTAAGTACAAAACGGGGGCGAGGGGTTCTAATCCAAGCTGTTGTATTTCAATGGCGTCGAAGTGCAGAAAGACCCTCGTTCTTGAATTTAGGTACGCGTTCAGCACCTGAGGTGTAAACTACGTGAAAACACGATTAAACTGCGCGAAAGAGACAACACGTTAGAAACCTAACACATTCGCACACACTGAGTGTGTGAGTGTTTCAACGTGCATTTGGGAATAATTTATTGGCATCCCACTCCTACAGTGTGCTCCATAATCAAGTCGATGTTATTGTCCACATCAACCAGAGATTTCGTTCATTCATTAACGCAGCTAGAAGGAGAATGATTGAACAACTGGCATCATAACATAACTGCACGGAAGCAGCACGAAAAAACGAAAGAACTGGCAAAGAGGTAAGCACTCAACAACATCGCTGTCAACCTTGCTGCTGCCGCCGCCGCCTTTGACATAATTTTTCATCGTCGGCAGTGCTGTTGTATGTGTCCTGTGATTTGTGTTTCGTTTTTCTACACTATTTCTCTCCCATAAGTCGTAGCAACTTCCCCGAGCAACCATTTTAGCTGCATCTTAACAAGCACACGACCATGCTTCTATTCAGAGGTTTTGCATAAATCACGAGCTATGTCGCAAGATAAATGTTGTAAGGAATATTGTCACCTCTTACGATGTTTAAAGCAGTAGCCAGTGCTTCACCCACGTTTAACAGCGAAACCTTTTACGAGATCACAAAGAGGGTCGTTGCGCCGTATAGTTATCCTCCACCGCCTCCGCCACCGCCGCCGCCACCGCTGTTGCCTGCAATCACTATCACGTGACATAAGCAAAAACTAAGAAAAGAAATAAAAATACGGAGGACCCGGGTGCCAGCCCAGTATTCTACCACAGTGCTGCGCTGGTGCTTGACAATGCGGTGCAAACTGACCTTAGGCAAGCTTAATGTCGGGAAAGGATGAGCACTGATGTTTGTAAGAATGAATTTAAGCACATCAATTGTACTAGATGTCACTCAATTTGAGTTGGGTAACGAGATAGTCGTTGATAGTTCCAGCCTATAACAAAATCACAGGTGAAATTATTAATATCGTCAGTGACAGCATGAACAAATGGTACATACGTTTTGTCTAGGATGTACCGGGTACCACGCTTCTCCGAAAAAGGATAAAGAATTTTACAGTGTACTCTTTTTTTTGGCCAATACCTCAGAATAGGTATGAGCCATTTATTGAATAAAACAAATCAAATTGAATCAAATGTTTGCTTCCCTGCTACATAAAAGTTAATATGTTGATTTACGGCCTAGTGGGTACCCTGAAAGTGTGCATTTATTAGTTACCCAAAGAGTGTTTTGAAAGGGCTACAAAAAAGCCGTTTTGTAGCTGTTGCTATGGCTGTCCAGCAACATTCGCGCAGGCTTGGTGGTTTTTTCCACCTTTTCTTCCGAAAATATGTACAAGTTTGTCCTGCTAGCCAGTTTACTCCGAGACTGGCAAGCTCACCCTGCACGTACACAGATAATGGAGCACCCTTTTCTACACGATATTGCGATATAATACAAAGCCATCGTAATAAGTCTTTTGGCCTCACAGACTGGACTTTGACACTGCCAAGATCTTTTCTGGCCTATCGAGAAAAGGTATAAACGCGACAGGATGGAGAGACTTCTATCTCTTTTTCCGAAGCCTTGCTTCTTATTCTGTTTAAAGAAATTCACATAAGAAAGAGTTAGAGGTCCAGACCCAACCAGTGGCTTGTCGAGATGTGGACGTGACCAGCATGATCTGCGATATTGTCCGTAGCCGAAAGTAGCGGCTGTACGATCATAAGACTCCAGGAAGAAATCCGACAGACGTTCATGGAAGACCTTGGAGAAGTGCGCTTTGGCGAGTGTCGCAATTTTGGCCAAACAGCGCAACTTCCTAGTGAACGTTTTATGGATGCCCTAGTCAGACCACAAGTTATATATCCAGGTTGAAGTAAGGTTCAAGTTCATTCGAAAGAAAATAAGAAATAATTTATGAAGAGAGACGCCAAACTTATCCTGCAATATTAATATAATTGTCGTTTTAAGAGATACTACGAAAGCTGACACAGTCCCTCGAAGTTGACTATATTTAAAAATAAAAATCGGCAGATCCCACAAACAGTGGGAGTCGATGACATGCAAAGTATGAATGAGAACTGTTGATATGTCACTTTAAAATCAGCACAACGTTACGAGGTGGACCTTAAAGACGCCGCACATTACTTCCGTGTCATGATTATTCAGTTTGGATGGGCCGTTTGCATTCGCCTTGTATTCACGTCACACGTGATACAAAATTTAGTGTATTCACGTTAGAAAAACGCGAGCACTCTATAGTCTGACGGCAAGAGCGACCAGCGTCTGTCGGTCCGGCCCGACGGCAACCGGCGCGAAATGCGACATGCTGCATTTCGCACCGATGCCATAGAGTACCATTGTGCTATGCTAATGCGATACGCAGACAACACTGCCTCTCTCTCTCTTTTCGTGACAGAGGGACGCCGGACGCGCTGAAACGCACATGCGTCTCAGCAACGTATAGCGCGGCGCGCGCATGCGAGTGTATGGCAGGACTGGCGCCTAGAGTGGCAGCCCTGGCGTGACGCGACGAAATGAACGCCAGCGATCACGCCCACCGCGTCATGTCGAAATGTATTGGCGCCTTATTTGTGGCATGGAGTCATGTTCTCACATGGCACGCATCTCATGATTATTATGTATGCACCAGTCACATACCTTCGTCATTTATTCACGTCCCGTAATACCGATTTTGGTGTAAATAAAGCTAGAAAAACGGCCACCAGGGCATCATGTGTGCGGCATGTAGTCATGTTGTTACATGACACGCATCTTACATTTATCATGTTTGCACCAGTAACAGACCTTCGTCATTCATTCAAATACCTTAAAACCAAATTTGGTATATGTGACGCTTGCTAAACGGCCGTGAGCGCATCATGAGCGTGGCATGTAGTCATGTTGCTACATGATTTTCAGTCATGTTGCTACACGCATATCATGATTTTCATTTTAGGGTCGGTCGCTTGTTTTCGCCATATCATCATGACATACCATACAAGATTTTCAACATGACTTGTGAACAAAACGACCGCAAGAGCTGCGGCACCATGAAATGTAAATCATGACATTCATGACGTACATGTCATGATTATCATGTTATGACTAGTGAAATATGTTCTTCATTCAGCCATGTTTTGCGATACCAAGTTTAGTATGGATGTTGTTATTGAAACTCCCAGGAGAGCTTAAAGTCATAGGAGGAGATAGATAGATAGATAGATAGATAGATAGATAGATAGATAGATAGATAGATAGATAGATAGATAGATAGATAGATAGATAGATAGATAGATAGATAGATAGATACGCTCAAAGTCGCCGAAGTTTGCCAAGAAATGCTTCGCATTTAGAACACGTGTGTGTGTTAGATGGTAAGAGACGAGAGAGTGTAGTGAACCATGTGAGACGGCAATGACGAAGCAGCCAGGAGGGCAAGCCAATGCGTTGGTGATAAGCACGCGCTACACGAGCTTGGGCTTGCTTGCTCTGCTGCGATGGTCTAGTGGCTAAAGTACTCGGCTGCTGCCCTGCAGGTCACGGGTTCACATCCCGTCTGCGGAAGCTGCATTTCCAATGGAGGCGGAAATGTTGTAGGCCCGTGTGCTCAGATTTGTGAGCACGTTAAAGAACCCCATTTGGTCTAAATTTCCAAAGCCCTCCACTACGTCGTCTTTCATAGTCATATGGTGGTTTTGAGACGTTAAACCACACATATCAATCTAATGAATACTTGGACTTGCTTGGATTTCAGCCTGCTGACGTTCTTCGGCCTTCAGCACCATCGTGCCTGAATAGATGACGTGACAGTTTGAAGAAAGATACGGATGGTCGAATATTTGTCAAGGCCATGATGTGCAGTTATTAGGTCACACTGGGATCACATTTCAGAGGACATATTCGCGACTTCAGCAGTTCATGCGGCACCCACCGGCAATATAGGCAAGCTGCGTACTGAGGTGCAAACTGTCCAAGCACCAGTCGTATACGGAAAGAGCATAGTAGGGTGGTTCCGCCCGTGAAGAAAAAGTGAATGGCCAAGCAGATTCCTTCTTTCTAGGTGAGGCACCAGTGTTAATTTGTTCACTCGAACATATTAAATGACCATCGTATCCAGTGACAACATGTCGCTGCGGTGCCTGATGTAAACAAATTTCGCAGAGACGCGGTGCTCCGTGTGCATTACACACACAACGTGACCACTTCAATAACGCTGCTCGCACTTGCGGATCACTGGTGCCGACTTAAATAAAATGCTCCACGTCAACAACCCGCTCCCTTTCTACATAGCAGCGCGAAATGCAATCACACTGCAGTAAACTCAATAATTGTGTAAGTGACAGAGGACGCGCTGACCTCCGTGAATCAGCCATGTTGAACTCCGCAGCACCCCCTCATGTTCTTTTGAGTTGCGAATAGGATAAACGCGGTGGACATGTGACCTCGCGTTCATGGCAATAAATTGTCAACAAAATTTTTTTTCTTGAAAGTCGAAATGTGCCAATCATATTGGTAAATGGTATTTCTACTATTCAATACACAGAAATTCAGTGTTCCCTCTCCTATTGTTCTTCGGTGTACTTATCATAATAAGTGTTCATGGAGTTCCCTTTCATTATTATTATTGAAATCACTTTATTTTCAAGAAAACATCTATTGGAGCCTATATCAGCATATGTTTCTTGTCAAAACAAACAAGAACAGTAGGCTTCACTTCTGAACCTTGGTTGTAGGGTCTGCCAGAGAAAAGTCTGTGGTTGTTCTTGGTGTCGAACGAGTATAATGATATCTCACTTGAAGCTGTGTGTATACACTTTTGTGCGAAATCACGTTCGGCTAAATTGGTTGTTTAATCATGTTCTGAAATATCTTCACAGTTGCACAGTGAAAATTTCATAGAATTTGCTGCCGCATCTTTTATAAACCTATTCCCTATCACTCAGTTATAATGCAGCAGCACAGATGCCGGAACTTGCAACGCCAGACATTTGAAGTGTTAAAACTTTTTTCGTTTTGTTTAGCTACACTGCGCACTGCGTTAAGGTTTGACGCCGGTTGCGACTCCATACTATAGGACTGTATACATCACTAGCTGAGGATTATATTGTTATTCGCGATGAGGAGACTCACACTATCACAAAATTTTCAAATAAAGATTCTTTTTCGTTATTTTCCAGCCGGTGAGCTGACGTTATTCATATTAGAACTGTCAGTTGAAGCGCACGAATAAACAGAAAGGAAGAGAGGACAAGCGCTTGCAGCGACAGTTTCTCCTTTCGCATTTTCCTCCTCGATACTGCGTTCCCTTTCATAAAAAAAAGCGATTTCTTTTTTTTTTCCCTTTTCACAGCTTGAACCCGTAACCAATAGACTCTGCTAATAAAATGGACTACCAGCTTTGAAAGAATATAAACTGCGAACAACCCCTTAAAGTTTAATGTAGCATAGCCTGATGCGCTATCTAGCATAAGCTTCGAAGCGCCACTGGCTCGAGTGGAATTGATACGAGGTTCAGCTTAGGCGTCGTTTCGTCGGCCGTCGCTCTACAGCTAACATCTGCCATCATATCGAAGACGTTGACAATGCGACGACTGGGAAGCTAACGTGCACTCACTTGGCAATGCCTGGTAATTCGGTAATCTAAGGCTTCCAAACAACAACTCAGTTGGGTCTTCTGATATCAGGGACGTCTATTCTGCGCAAAAAAAAAGTGCCCGATATCTCGGTACAGAATAGTACGAAGCAGTGCACGTACCTTCTTACGAAATATTACGATTCATTTTGTGGCTTTCGATAGGCTTTGTTTATTTATTTCATGAGCTCTAATCTGAGCACAATCTGGACGCTTTATATCAATGGCAACCCTGGAAAACAGTAAAAACTGGCAACAGACGGACGTGTAGGAACTGGTGCGACGTCATGTTTATATGTTAGTTAAAGAAGCGCAAAATATGAGACGATAAAGTGAGCACAACAAATGCTTCGTTTGGAAATATTGTAGGCCCGTGTGCTCAGATTTGGGTGCACGTTAAAGAACCCCAGGTGGTCGAAAGTTTCGGAGCCCTCCACTACGGCGTCTCTCATAATCATATGGTGGGTTTGGGACGTTATATACGAGATATATACGAGCACTCCTTGAACCTTGTCAGGTTCAATGAGTGCTCGTATATATCTTCAAGACTTGTAATTTCTATATACCCTGTTTTGTTGTCTTGTGTCGGCCTAACCTGACTATGGTTTTTCGCGTGTGTGTGTTTGTCAGCTGTACTTGTGTGCCGTCGAATTTGATGCATTGATATCATGCTGATGGAACATAAGTGTTCGTTACAACAAGATACACACATGCCAGGCACAGAGGACCTCGCTCGCCGATGCCAAACATCAGCAGGGCTCATTGTTGTGCTATTGAGCGAGCATATAGCTCGCGAGACCACAACAAAGCGCCAGTAGAAGGTCAAGGTTGGGTGAAAATGGGAAGGGCGAGTGGCTGAGGCACACAACCATTCATTGAAACAAAGTAAGGAATCAGCAAAAACTCTAGAAAATTGAAAGACAGCTTTGCCATCAAACCAAACCAATCTGCCGTTCGAAGCGGTGGTTATTGTGGGACAGGAGCGATGGCGGTAAAAAATGGGGATACATGGGATTCCGACACCACAGAAGGGAAACTCTTGAAGAAACACCGGGCGATTTATCTTTAAAATGTCGCACCGAGCGAACTCTGCGACGCGCGCGCAGCTTCTTTTTTATTTCTTTTTCCGGACTCCCTCTTATATCCCTACTTTTCTTTTCTCCACCACTCGAGAGGAAAAAATACGTGTGTTTTTTTTTTTTCGCTGGGCGGTGCCCTCAGTGTTTCTCTCGTGTCGGTGTGAAAATGTCCCAGCGCCTGGTTGGTCATAATAAGCGGCGTTCTTCGGAGCAAGGGAATTCTGCGAAGCAATCGGTGAATAAAAGTTTGATCGATGGACGTGAACTGCGAAGGCATGGGCAGCAACAGCTGAGGCGGCAGCTTCGAGGCCAACCGAAACTCACCTCGCATCGGCGGCCTTCGCAAATATAAGGAAAGCATGGCTCGCGAAGCATGTCTGGCGAAATATACAGTGCGTAAATATTGAGGGTGGCCGAAGCCCAAATACAACGAATCAGTTACTCTGCGATGGGTCAGCGCGGAAGCGAGAATCAGAAAGAGAACCTTTGAAATGGGGTAAATGGCAGACTGGAAATCTGGGGAGAGAGTAAAGGGGGGAGAAAAACGTGAGATGGAAGGGAATGCGCAGAAGAATACGACAGCAGAAAAAAAATGAGCAGGACTGCAGGCTCCACACGGTGAAAGTGGCCTATATTAAGTGTGCAACTGGAGAGAGGAAATCAAGCGAAGGAACGGGAACGGCAGGAGTAAGAAAGAAAAAAAGTGATGACGTGGGTACTGGCGATTAATGAGAAATGGTAGTACAGGTCGAAAAGCTTGAAAAGTTGCCAAGGAGAACCATTAGTTGTGGAAGAACAACGAAAGGCCAACATTTCCGAAAACAATACAAGCGGACATCATAATAATAAGAAGCAGCAACACCTTTGAAAGAAGCAGCTTTGCTTTATGCGCACAGAAACCAGCAAAAAATAGACGCCGAAGTAGAAGCCACGTCATCGGAAGAACGCCGAAGGCAGATAAGGGTCGGTAGAAAAAAGTTACACTGTATCCATGGAGTGAATGATAGTGAGTGGGGCAAATCTTCGGAGGGTTTTATCGGTAAACCATGAATCGTCCGTTTGTCTCTCTTTCTTTTCCTCTGTCCATCCATCCATCCGTCTGTCTGTCTGCCTGTCTGCTCATCCATCCGCCCGCCCGTCTGTCTGTCTGTCTGTCTGTCTGTCTGTCTGTCTGTCTGTCTGTCTGTCTGTCTGTCTGTCTGTCTGTCTGTCTGTCTGTCTGTCTGTCTGTCCACACCTGCTGAGTGAGTGATAGAACTAGGTGGTGACGTACCAAGAGAGACATACATGTACAGACCCACGGCTTAAGTAGCTTCGCCCCTAAGACGGAGAAAACTTGGGAACAACGTACAGGGAAGGCGAGTTTGTGCGTGGGCGTAAGCTGGAAAGACGTGCGCTTCAAGAGCGAAAGCAAAGTGGAGCTTGTCATAACGCGCCCCGCCGCGGTGGTCTAGTGGCTAAGGTACTCGGCTGCTGACCCGCAGGTCGTGGGATCGAATCCCGGCTGTGGCGGCTGCATTTTCGATAGAGGCGGAAATGTTGTAGGCCCATGTGCTCAGATTTGGATGCACGTTAAAGAACCCGAGGTGGTCGAAATTTCGGGAGCCCTCCACTACGGCGTCTTTCACAATCATATCGTGGTTTTGGAACGTTAAACCCTACATATCAATAAATGAGCTTGTCATAACGAAGCAAAAAGATAAAGCGGTGCACTCGAGTCAAGGACATTTATTTCAAAAGAAATCACAGGACACGGCCTCAAAAAAGAGGGAAGGCGAGTTTTCAGCAGGTGACTTGAAAGTATCTGGCACACGTACAGACATGGAGCATACGAGCAAAACTTTCGGGATTTGAAGGTGCCCGCAACTGTTTCTGAAAAAGGGATGTCTCTCTTAACAAGGGATTGTCGAAGCAGTTGCCTTAGAAAGAGATTGCTCCTGAGTGCGCCAATGCTTTTAGGCAATAGCAAAACCCTGACATAAAAGGGTCG
The DNA here is from genome assembly GCF_043290135.1 of Rhipicephalus microplus. NCBI lineage: Eukaryota > Metazoa > Arthropoda > Arachnida > Ixodida > Ixodidae > Rhipicephalus > Rhipicephalus microplus. The sequence continues at coordinate 28,752,876 of NW_027464587.1, forward strand.
GGCTGTATTCCACCGTATAGCCAGAAGGCATCGGAGGGATGCCTAATAAAAGTGTAAAAACACAATACAGCGCTTCAATACTCCTTATGCGTGTACCTGGGTGCACACGTTGTATAAATATATATCAGGAAGATCATTCTAATTTGGTAGAGAGAACACTCGGTTGGGTTGGGGGCAATGACGGAAAGCTGTGCGGCGGAATGTAAGTTTTCTAAAGTGCATTGCGGAAAAAAGGAAAGAAACAGAGTTCATCTACGTCTTACCGCGACCTTGTCGACCCTGGCTTGTTTGGGCTGCTTTCGTTATTTATAACAGTATATTGAATAGTTGTTGTTGTTGTTGTTGTTGTTTGTTGTATTATGGAGGTTTGAAGGAATAAAAAGCCACACTTGACTGAAAAAAAGACACCGTGGCCTCGATCATGTTCTGTTGAGTTGTCCTTTTATTCATCACTCACCCACTCAGCGTCTCTTTCCACCCAGTGATCATTGCCAATTTTTCATGCTTTTTGCTCGCATTACGTAACATATGCCGGCTGCACTACGCCATTTTTATTTCCAGATCTGAAGGCTAGACAGGCCGTACCTCGAGTTGTAAACGCCCGTGGTGGTTGCTATGCTAATTGCACTATAAGGCTTCTTGGGTTGTTAGTAAGCCGGTGCTTTCAAATAAAGCAGTTATGGCAAAATGTTCAAAGGCTTCAGGCTCTCAATGTAAGACGAGACGACTGGGTGAGGTATTGAGCAAGCTTGCCAAAGTTCTTGCTTTGCTCACCTTGTGAACTAAGCCCTCTATTTCTTCATATGGAGACAAGGGGACAAGAAAATTCGTCTGTTCGTTAGAGCGCGTCATAATCTTGAGCGCTTTGGATTATTCTAACAAGGGTCCTACCTTAAGTAACAAACATGACAGCGTCCCGTGGCGGCTGCGATAAATATGCCACTCACGATTCCCAAATCAGTCGACGGTTGTGAACTTTGGATTTATGGCCCTGTTTTTTGGCTTAAGACAACAATTGTGCAGAAGAAATGGGAGCAATATAGAGAAGATTTTGAGGTTTTATTGTTATTTAGAGGCCATGGGCGACTCTAGAATGACCCCAGAGACACCAACTACCGATTGGCAGTGTTTTCTCACCACGCTAAAAAACCTTGCAAGGCCCCCTCAGTTCTTCGGCTTCCGCCGCTCGCCATGCGTGATGAGGCCAAGAGCCCTATGACCGGCGTATCGCCGGCAACTTATGAAATGTTTTTTTTTAATGTCACATTGCTCGCAACACAATATTTGGTGTTTCCTCTTTGCTAAATAACATTTCTTTTAGATGAACACAGTTCTCTGTTTTTGAGCTGCGTGTAAGTGTTTGCATTTTTTCGGCTGTGAAGGGATTAGGTTTCTGGCTTTCGAGAAAGATTGCGTTGCGCAAAAACCCACCAGGAATAGCTTCACCATCGTGTCTAAATGCCATAGAGAGGATGCATTCTCGTCGTTGAATTCTTCAAATCAATTTAAAAAGTATGACAGACCCCCGCGCCTGCGGAATCGATGTTATTCGAAGCACGTGCAGAAAAGGTGACTGTTTAGTAATATTTTTATTGGGTGACGCCTTCCGAAAGGACGCTAAATATATACGCAAATGTTGTATGCTAACGCGTAGACGTTGAATAGTCGTATATGTTTCATAGGGCCTGTTTGCGCTTTCGCAACGATGCGAACAGAAACACGAACATTACCAACAGGACAAGCGGTAAGCTTATACCCCACGCTTGTGCTCGCGAGGATCTTAGCACTGGGCAGAGCTACATAAATCGCGTGCAGTAAATGGCACTTAACTACAATTGACGTCCACCCGACGAGACAGCGGTACCCACCACTCAGAAAGACATATGTAATGTTCATAAAATTTGATAACATTTTTACAACCCCAATACGCGTTTCACCATCATTAAACCTGAACAGTGTGCTTTTCAAAAACAGTAACAAGACTTGTCATTGCTCTGTGATAGGTTGTGGTTGCCATGCAGAATGTTGGGTTTCGAGGCCTGTTGATGCCGTCATATTCATTCTCAGCATTCATTCGCTCAACTCTGCTGTTGTGAGCTTTTTTTGCTGCGCTCACGATTTAAAAGTACGCGTGTCAGTACTCGCCATTTCTGGTTTGATCATGTCACGTGGTCATGACGCTAACAAAGGTAGAAACTACTTGTTTCAAACCAAACTTCCGAGCTTGTGGCCGGTGAACTGAAGGAGAGCATGGCACTGATAGCGGCCAATGGAGCATTGGCCTTCGGTCAACTTATATTCGGTGAAGCGCGTCGGCATTTATACAAGGGCCATCGAATATTCCAGCGTTATCGCTAGCACCCCGTGAGTTCTAGAACAATCTGTAATGTTCGCGTTGCGAGTGTAATCTTAATAAAATGACCTACTACAGTCACAAAACGTCTTGATCAGTGCAGGTGTGGTTTACACTGAACATTGCTTAGATTGTAATGGGACGATAACAAAACTTGAGGGGGGATGTGGCAGTATAAACTCTCAATGACTAGTATCAATCACCGTCAATACCTGCATAACTGTGGCGCATGCCCGCCCGCGCGTATGTGCAATAGGCGAGGAGGAAAGGTTCTGACAAGGTACGTGATCGGATTGTCACAGTCTTCATGTCATTGTCAGTGTTTCATAATCCTTAAATCATCTTACCCTCTCATACTAATTTTGGTTCACCCCAGCAAAGTAGGAGATCACTAGAGCCCCCACACCTAGATAGATAGATAGATAGATAGATAGATAGATAGATAGATAGATAGATAGATAGATAGATAGATAGATAGATAGATAGATAGATAGATAGATAGATAGATAGATAGATAGATAGACAGACAGACAGACAGACCGGCCTTTGGGCACCGGCAATTCTGAAGAAACCATGTAGAGGCGGGAGGGCGGAAAAATCAACAGATGGTTTATTTACATTCTGCACATGGCAAGCTCTCTGGCCAAAAACTACATTGAAAGGCTTCCCAAGCAGCCCGAGAGGGTTAAATCGTTTCTCTAGATCTCAACAACAGGGAATGGGTCCCGACTGCAGTGTCCAATAGTAGGTTTTATAACTCTTCTGAAGGTCATTATGCCTGCACCACCTCCAAAATATATATACACACACCACCCAAACACAAGTTAGGTTCCAGTGACGCTGTATCATCCGGCGAATCATGGTTGCAGCTAGCAGCATTTGATGAGTCCGTCATCTCACCGCTTGGGCTGACCACCATGCTGTAGATCGGTGGTCGCAGGCCAGGCGCCTCCAACGGCACGTGCCTGGGCGCCTGGTGTAGATTTGAGCATCTATAGCCTATAAGCTGGAGACGCACATCGTGGTGGTCAGACATCCGTCTTCAGCGGAAACTTGGCGTTGAGTACTTTACTGGGGCACAAGGGCACCACGTGTCGCATTTCCGCGTCAGCCCCGGTGACAGCAGGCCTTCGTCATTTAATTGCTATCACGCACCTCTGTTACTAGTCCCGTTAGTTAGGGAGGTGATCGCTGGAATAATTCCAAAGGCCGAAGTACATGGACCCCTCGAACTGAACCACGAAAACACGGACAATGTAGAAGTGGTCCAATTTGGCACGCCAGTGAACCCCGGCTATGGTTCAAACAACAAGTCAGAGCCGAAAGTTTAAAACCAAAGAAAAATATATTCTCAAATACGGGAGATCGAACAACACAATAGTATGCACTTTCCGCAATATTCTAATACGATAGGCAACCAATAACAAATACTCAAAACGATGGGCTACTCACTAAAGCAAGATATACTCAAAACAGTGGGTGCAAACCACAAAACACATTTCAATGCAATCTCATGCACTAAACAAGGCACCTAAAAACTAAAAGTTTTGCCAAACCTATTGAGTCCGACATTCTTGAAACAAAGCTTCAATGATTTTTTCCGAGGAGCCACTCACTCTAAGTACAGCACTGCTGTCGTTCCGCTGTGCCCAAAGTTTCTCTTCCAGGCATCCTCGCGCCGTCAAATGTCCGCACTCCGATAAGAAAACTTCTTCGCCAGTAACACGTCGGCTTCCCACGTGCTGCGACTGCAGAACGCGTCTTCGCTATTTGGCGGTAATCACACTCTTCTGCTTGTGTACAAGCTTCACCCGCAGGTGAAAAACCTCCTTATCTCATCTGCTTTGTCGCTGAAAGCATAAGCTATCGCCCGTAGGCAGAAAAACTCTCATCTCCTTCTCTTCGCATGTTGCCGCAAATCTTCCCTATTCTCCTGATCACCACTATTTACTGGTGGCTTAAATACGTTCGCCCTGAGGTCAAGAACCTTCGTCGGTGCGCTGCACAGCCAAAGCTGAGCAAGGGGTGAGAAGTTTCGATAACCACTTGTGACATGTGACGCAACTCAGGAGTGACAGACGATTTCCTTCTCGGTTATTATGGAGGTCACTCGGCGATGGATGCGAGAAAGCTCGTCGGCTGGTAGCGGCAACGCTTTTCGAGGAGGAGGGGTGGCGTGCCCGAGGAGTTCTTTGATTCTTGTTTTCTTCTTTTCGCTGGTTTCTGTTGCGAAAGTCTGGCGCCTCGATTTCACGTAGCGGGTAGAATTAGGAGCCGTGTTTTTTTTTTGAGCGCTTGTTTGTGACAGCTTCTCAGTACATGAGAAACCGCCAGGCGTCTTCGCGCTCCTCCTTACCTGAAGAAAGTGTGGTGTCTGCCTTTTTTCCGTCCCGGAGCTGACTGCAAAAGGTGGCTCGCTGATAGCAACAGCGATTTATTAACATGAGTAATCTCGTCACGGTCTTGTTTTTCAGAAGTTATGCCGGATACAGTAGTGAGCTACTTTGGGCGTCATAGTTCTGTCGCCCTGACAACAATGGGAAATCAAGAAGGCACAGAATATCAGTGAGGATACTTTTCGACAACAATTCTGTATTACCCACCTTTTCCGTGTCTAAAACAAAAAAAAACACCGTAGCATACCATGATCTAACAACGTTGTAAGGCTGTATTTGACGAACAATTGCCAATAAATTTTGCAGCAGGAATATGGTTACGTCGACATCTGACAGTCATCTTCTAAGTGACAGTGCGTATGCTGAAGCACATGCATTTCATTGTATTATCTCTTAGTGACATTTATCAGCACTTAAAACTCCCTGGTTTCCACGTGAGAATTCGCAAAAACTTGAATGTGTGTGAGCTGTGCCAGGCTTATTAAGTCACATCAGTGCAAGTCAGCTCAATACAATTTTGATGGTAGAGGGACAATTACAAAAAATTTACTAGTCTAAGACTATTATTACGCTATGAAAAAAGGCTGGATAACTGTATATATTATCGCAAAAAAACAGCTAGTGTTCTGCGAAGACATATGTTATGAAGTCATTTGTTATGGTTTACTTCTGTAACAAACTTTAAAGCTGCTCGCATTCAGCTCCTGACGAACGTAAAAGGAGTGAGTTTACGGCAGCTTCAGAAAGCAGTAACATCAAGTCATTAGGTGAATCCATCACAAATTCATAAAGGACGTGCTGTTGTGCGCCTACTTCATGCTGTCAAGTTATGTTTTCAGATCATTCATTAACATGTCACCTGGTAAACAACTTAACCTATAAGAAGCTCAAAGACTGGATTTTGACGCAATAGTAGATGTGAAGTGAGCTTTGAAACGCGATTATTTATTTTTTCTTCTTAGTTTCACAGGTGAAACAAATTCGGTCTGCCATAGTGTGAAGTACTTGAGCAAGAAAAACGCAGCACGCAAGGAGAAACACAGTTCAAAAGCAGTTGTCCCTTGTGTATCTGGATTTTAATGCGTTTTTCTTCTGCCATACAACTTTTTTGTCACTCTGCACCAACTAGATTCCCTTGAAGACTTATTTAGTGTGAAGGTTCTAAATATTTGTGCAGTTGGCAAGGCTGCTCTACTCAATTTTATGTGTATATTTTAAGTGCGCAAAGTCTCTTTATTTGAAAGGAAAAAGAAAAACTTAGGTGTGAAGACAGACATGTTAGGCAGCTCTTGCTTGTTATACTGTAGAAACAAAGGGGGGAAGAGGGTAAAAACTAAATTATAGTTTACAGATTAAAAAGTAAAAAATAGAATTAGGACACCCCTAAAACCCCTCTCTAAGGTATTTTTTGTGTAAGACACACATCAACACTTTTAATAAAATAATTGAATGAGAGCAGCAATGACTGAAACTTAAATCTGTGAAATATTTTTCCCGTAGAAATGGGAAGGTGTTATCAAGACTGCCAGTATTGTGAACTGGATTAGTCCTTCATGTTCGTGGATTGATGGTAATACATTAGGAGGTAAATCAGTGCTTCATGCATGGACGTAAATTTAACCGTGCGTGGTGATCAAATAGAATGTATTTCTTTTCTGCTGCGCATACCAGTTAGTATTGAACAAGTCAGTGATACAATCGAAACCTTGAGAATACCGCTACTTTGAGGCTTATTTCATGACAGCTGTTATCTCAGCCACCCTGATACAGTATGCAAAATCTGCACCTGCAGTCTCACACCTATATCGATATATTTAGATTGCAGCAGAGTGTCTTGATAACAAAAGTTTTGACACGCAAGAATCGTATTGTGAAGGATTTGTAGTGGTATCATCCAAATCGTCAGTATTTTGATTCATTACCTATACAATGAAGTGGCATGTGCATCAAAGGGGTTCGAAGCTTTTTGCACATTGTTATTACAAATTTTAACTTAAATTTTGTGTTTTTTAGTTGCAAGTCTGATCTGAAGTTTGTTACAGAAATCTTTGTCCTGTCGCGGCTGCCTAAGGCAAGTTTTAAGCTCTGAACTAGGCAACTTTGGTGTAGGTAATGATTTATGTTGAGAAATGTTTCAGCTAATCGGCTTATCAAAAAAATATTGTCGCAAGAAAATGAAATAGTAGATTTTGAAGGTAATGCACTGCTTCCGTGCTCGGAAATTTTATCTCGAAATCACAAAGTTGATCCAGCTTGTGGAGGTTTTTTAGGCATTACATGCTCGTAAATAATCTGAACAGGGGGAATAGTAAAACGCATTAACTGCATGCAGCTAATGCATGCAGCTAATGCATGCAACTATTGGTTTCGATTAGTTTTGCATTCATTTAGATTTGAGAGTTATATTTATTTCTTGTGTACGGTGTTGTAGAGGTCAATTTTAGGTAATCTTAAGCAGCAAGCCTTATATAACATTTTTAGAGCACACGCCATTCATAAGTAGCAGCATCAGCATGGTTCATCACAGGTACTCTATTCACCGTTGGTTTCTACAGATGTGACTGCGGTACCAACAACGTTGTCCAGGTGTTGCTTTGAATTTAGCAGGGCTGTAGACTTTTATAATCATAAACCCGTTAGCGGCGGCAAGCTTTCTTGCGGTCTCATTTTATGCGTGTAGTGACCTACCAGTGGGCCACTCGACATATCTTACTGGTGCGCCTTGACCCACCGGAGGGCGATTAGTGATGTTCCGTGCAGGGATTTTCGGGGCTCTTAAGGCATGGACCGGTCGTCACCTGTGTGTACGCATGTATGTAGTAACCACCTCACAGCATATTGCCGTGTTCCTTGCCTCAAGTGGGCACAGTGGACCAGTTTCCAGCACGTTGCCTTACAAGCCTGTCGCCTGCCTTGTGCAGGTTCTGCTGCTTGGTTTCGCCCATTTATCGGAACAAACCACTGCTTCAAGGACTACCAACTCGTGCCTCTACTACCCGGACGCACCAACGTTATCCAGTTCGGCTTCCCCCCCCCCCCCCCATCAGCCCTGCACAACACCCCTGCTGATGCACACGTGACATCGACAAGCCAGCCTTTAAAAGAACGGTTTCAGGCGTTCTTATTCAGTGGGCACGGTAGACCAGTTTCCAGCACGTTGCCTTACAAGCCTTTCGCATACCTTGTGCAGGATGGTGATTATTATTGTTCTATCAAAAGTGACTGTCGTGGTCTTCTGGTTCTGCCGTGCCCACGGAGGTGCCTTCACATTGCCTACGATGTATATTGGTTGTGCAAGCTACTTGCGTGTGGTGACGTTGAGATGAATCCCGGACCCTCTTCGGATGTATCCGACAGTCTGTCCGTGAAAGATAGTACTCATGAAATGTTAAAGCAAATTTTGGAGGGCCAGAAGGTGTTGACTTCTGAAGTGGCTGCTTTACGAACTCAGCAGGATGGCATGCAGAGATTACTTACGGACTTGTCTGTGCGAATCATTTAACTAGAAAAAAGGGTAGACAAGGTGAAGAATGTTGAACGAAAGGTTGACTTTCTTCAAGAAAAAAATTACTGACTTGGAAGACAGAAGTAGGCGTTCAAATCTTATTGTTTTTGGCATCAAGGAAAATCCCTCGGAAACAACCGAAACATTAGGCAGAGACGTTTTAACTGATCTTTTTGCCAATAAACTTCAACTAACATGTCGTTCTGTCGGTCAAATTCATACAATCGGAAAGCCGGGCAGCCAACGTCCAGTTATCGTGTTCTTTCAGGACTACAACGAGAAAGAAAAAATCTTAAAAAACGCACACAAACTTAAAGGCTCTGACGTATCAATACAAAACGACTATTCGAAAGAGACTCTCAGGAAAAGAAAGCTTTTGTGGGGGAGCGCGAAGTCTGAAAAAGGTCAGGCAAAGAAGGCAACCCTCAATTACGACAAAATTCATGTAGGCCGAGATACGTACAAATGGGACGATGCAAAGAATGCGAGGATTAAAACAACCAGCCAAAAAATCCGCCCACCCAGTCCTTGAGTCGTGACTCCTGTTGATAATGAACTACGAATTTTGAGCTTGAACGCTCGTAGTATTGTCAACAAGGCGCAGAATTTAGAAGCGCTGATTTTAGACTACAATCCACATGTGGTTGTTCTAACCGAGACCTGGGTGCGGCCTGAAATTTTCGATGCGGACCTGTTTCCGCCGTCATATCGGGCATATCAACGAGATAGGGATTCTAGAGGAGACGGTGTTGCTATCCTTGTCAGACACGACATAAAATATTTTCTATTACATCAAATTCAAGACCACGAAAGTGTCATTATAAAAATTTCTTTTTTGGGACGATCATTCGCCATTCTTGCAGTTTATCGCGCACCCGATTTACCACCCGATTTCTTTGGTCGCTTTACGATTACATGAACACATGCAGGCATAATAATGCAATACTAACAGGCAATTTCAACTTGCCAGGAATAGATTGGTCTGAACACAAAAAACTATGAGCATGCATCGTACCTCTTTGATATTACGATAAGCCAAAACATGCATCAAATTGTTATACAACCGACACGGGTGCATGGCGCAAGTGAAGACTTGCTTGACCTGGTTTTTATAACGAGATAGATTGAACTTTTTTTCGTATCGGTCGACCCTGGCCTTTCTTATCACGACATGGTTTATTTATCTTGTCCCATGCAGGCTGTTTGCACTACGCGCCATGCCAAATCAATCACCGTGAAAGACTTTTCGTGTGCAAATGACGAGAATGTTCTGGACCACCTCAATCTTTCCCTCAGCAGCTTTCAAGGAACTGACCCTGAAGTATCGTGGAACAAGTTCAAAGAAATGTGCCTGCATTGTCTAGATAATTTTATTCCTAGCAAAGTAAAAAAACGCACAAATCAAATTTTTGGATCACGCGAAATGTTTTGCACATGAAAAGGCAACTAAAGCGGCTTAAACGCAAGGGTGCTCCACGCAATATTACTCTTTCTGCCCAGGACACACTGAACGAGGCTGTGAGGATAGCTATGTCTAGATACTCTCAGGATACTCTACCCAACTTTATTACATCTGCCCCACAAAAATTTTGCAACTTTTAAAGCAAAAAGACCAATTGTGTTGAGCAAATAACACATGAAGGAGAATCTATTGTCGACAAGAAAAACTATTGCCAATCATTTCAATTTGTACTTCCATAACGTTTTTTCAGCCTCTAACGAGCCACTGCACCTTTTTTCTCGAAGTAATGACGACGTTCTAGATATTTTATCTTTACCCGGTATTGTTTCGGTGTCCCTGAATTTGAAAACTAAAACTTCAACCGGTTCTGACCAAATTCCTGACACTTTTTTACGACAATATGCCGAGATGCTATCGATATTCCTTATAATCATTTTCCGCGCTTCCATCCGTTCCGGCCGCTTGCCTCGTGACTGGAAAGTGGGACGCATTGCCCCAGTGCACAAAAAATGGTGATAAAGATTTGGTGCCAAACTATTGTCCAATTTCTATAACGTCTTCGTCTTGCAAAGTGCTTGAACATATCATAGTTAAATTTATTATAACGTTTCTTAATGAAAATAACATACTTTCGGATGTTCAGCATGGTTTCAGGAAAGTGTTTTCCACAGAAACGCAGTTATTTCTGTTGTGCACAGTTTTTTACAAATTTTAGATAAGGCAGGTCAAGTTGATGTCATCTTTTTGGATTTCGCGAAAGCATTCGATCTTGCTTCTCATGATAAGCTTATTCAAAAACTGGATTCGATTGGCCTTCCAGAATTTATAATTTCCTGGATTTCTTCCTATTTGTCTGACTGCGTTCAGTTTGTAAGCATTGCCGGTAATTGCTCTGACCCGCTCCCTGTAACTTCTGGGGTTCCCCAAAAGAGTGTACTTGTGCCTTTAATATTTTTAATTTATATTATGTACATTGTTGATACTGTTTCTTCGTCGGTTCAGATCAGACTGTTTGCTGATGATTGTGTGCTGTTGAATGAAATACCTTCCTATGACGACCAGGTCTTGCTAAACACTAACCTCCGAAATATGTTTGCATGGTGCGTGCAATGGGAGATGAGGTTAAACACAGACAAAACTGGCTTTATGCGAGTAGCCTACAAAAAAAATATTTTACCATATACATATCAATCCGGTACCCAGACACTAGCTGAGGTTGTTGAGTATAAGTACCTTGGTGTCACTCTAACAAACGACCTCAGCTGAAATAAGCACATCTATAATATTTGCGCGTCGTCTTTCCGTAAAGTTGGTCTTTTGAGACACAAACTAAAGCATGCTCCTTCTCCTGTAAAAAAACTAACTTATTTGACTGTTATACGCCCCTCATTGGAATATGCCTCAATCGTCTGGGACCCATACACAAAAAGAAACATTGAGCCTCTCGAACTAATCCAACGCAAAGCAGTACGTTTTATTTACTTCAAGTAATAAAGAACTGATTCCCCCACAAACCTTATAAAAGAAAACAGTATACGCACACTTGAAAAACGTCGTAAAACTCACAGGCTCAAATTTCTTTTTCTTTTAAAAAACAACAAGCTGTCAGTAAACCATGACTTGTATCTGAAACCGCTTACGACAAGACAAACCCGGCATCGACAAACTCATTCATTAACACTGTATTTTGCCAGAACAAACATTTTCAAATACTCGTTCTTTCCTCGAACCATAAACGACTGGAACTGCCTACCTCAATCGTTAACCGGCTTTGTAGAGGCCCTTGAGCGTATTTAATCATGACCTATGTTTTTGTATATTTTGTATATGATGTATCTTTTTTGTTCTTTCTGTTTTACACGTGTGTGCAAGGTTATGATCTTTGCCTCTTCTGCTGGGGCCCTTGAATGGGCCTGCAGTATTTTGTAAATCAATAAAATAATAAATAATCAAGTTTTTGGATCTCGTTACACTGCGCTCAGCGCAAACCACACCTTACGATGTTCGGGAAGCTGCGACGCCGTAGTAGATCCTTTTCTTTAGATTATGCCCACTTCGTGAACATTACCGATTATTCTAGAACGTACTTCGTCACTATAATATTTGATGACGAGGGTATGAATGCCGTCATGCTTCGCCGCTTGTCAGTTGATCGACGGCCGACGCTCCGTTCGCCGCTATCAGTGAAAGACTGCAATCTGATTTTCTCTTTACTGGGCACAGGTTCGCCCAAATAAACAGTTTATTATTCAATCGCATCGCGCTCCATTCTTCCCCGTCAAGACCCCGTGACATCTGTTGGAGGCGTTTCCCGGCCCATGTACCTAACATTTCTCCCTAACTATGAGCCGAGCCCACACCGTCTAGGGGACATCGACGCCAACGCGGAGCAGCAAGCCAGCTACCGGCAGCAAGGGCTCCCGCCAGAGTTCGGGCCTCTACCTGACCCAACACGGAAGACCAAAACTCTGAGCTTGACCACTGCGGCGATGACAGCTCTTGTACCATTTGTGTCCATCCTGTAGCCCAAAAAGCCTCTTCCTTTCCTGGGATCATCGTTAGATGACTCAGAAAGCTGGCTGGCGACCTACGATAGATTTGCCGCCTTGAACAGCTAGGACACCGACGAAAAGCTGCGCCGTGTCTACTGTTACCTAGAAGATGCTGAAAAAACATAGTCCGAGAACCGAGAAGCCACCATACGAACCTGGGATTTCTTTCGGACGAGGTTCCTGAGCCCCTTCACGAGCGTCGTTCGCAAGCAAGAAACGTGCCACTAGTGCTTTGGAGACACGTGCTCAACTTCGCAACGAAGGTGTGAACATCTTTGTAGAAGAGATGACCCGGCTGTTCTGTGACCCCAGCTGACCGAGGAGAAGAAAGTGAGCTTCTGTATGAGAGTGTAAAGCAAGAACTTTTTGCCCGACTGATCAGGAACCCATCGAAGACGGTCACTGAATCCGCTTCGAAAGCCTCCAGATTCGAGAAGATGCCGAAATGTGGACACGGCAATATAACGGCGCATTCTCGGTGGAAAGCTACGCCGAGATCCAAGCACTGGGAACCACTGACCTGCGTGAGACGATTCGAGCGATCGCGCGAGAGGAGCCGCGAAAATACCTTCAGCGCAGCCTCAAGTGGACTCCATCGCGGACGCCGTTCACCAGGAGATCCAACAACGACTAGGCGTTCCTTAGCTTCCGCAGCCACAGGTGCAAGCCATGAGCTATGCTGCAGCAGCCCGCCGTCAGGATCCTCCTCCACGCACCCGCCGCGACGCCGCATCGCCGCAGTTTAACCGCGAGACAACATAGAGGCCCCCAGTGCCATCATACCGCCCACCAGCCGTCCAGCGATACACTCCAAAAAAAAAAAAAACTCACGTTTGGCGTACTCCCGATCATCGCCCACTATGTTACCACTGCGGGTAAGCTGGCCACACCTACCACCAATGTCAGTACCGACGAATGGGGCTACGCAATTTTGACGTAAACGCGCCGCGTCCACAGTGGGCTGCATGACCTCATATATCGCCGACTACTTCGCAGGGACACAGTGGGCACCTGGACGACCTTACCGTTCCCTGTCGCCAGGCTGCTACGTGTAACCGCAACGCCGACAGTAAAGCGGCACTACTCTAGGCTGTTCCGTGAGTCCATACTCGGAAAACTAAAGGCAGTAGGATGGAGGCGCGATTGCTGTACGACGAACTACCGAAGGTTCTCCGCCGCCGACGATGACTACTCCGCAACCAAATCGCAAGCACCCACCGCAAGACGAAAAGGGTCTTAAGGTCGAACCTTCACATCATAACGACGGCACTTCGCAGCGTAGAAGCAGCGGTGAAAATATACGTAGGCATGACCTGACGCCACGACCCAACCACCAGGCAAGACTATGAAGCAGCGACTTCGACGTAATAATCGATGGCCACCTCATCACTGATCTCGTCGACACGGTGCCGATTATTTCATCATCAGGGGGTCTTTCGTGAAGTTGAAAATAGTGACAACTGCATGGTAGGGTCCCAAAATCCGGACCACTGGAGGTCACTTGAAAAAACCGACTGGAGTCTGCACAGCTACACTTACCATCAGCAACCAGACTTATCCTACGAGCTTTGTCATGTTACAAAATTGCTCCAGGGATGTAGTACTTGAATTGGTCTTTCTAAGTCAACACGGCGCTGTCATTGACCTGAAGTCTGAGTCAATCACACTAACTTCAGAAAATACACTGCAGACCCCTACAACGTCAAGGAATCAGGGATTGAATGTGCAAAATTAGCAAGTCACCGTGCCGACTTCCTCCAGCGTCGCCGTTTCTATTGGCATCGAAAAAGCCGAAAAGCTTGAAGGCATCGTCCAGGATGATCAGCACCTTCTTCTAAACTTTCATATCTGCGTCGCAAGAGGCATAGCTGAGCTGCGTGACGGCAAAGCAAAAGTATGTGGTGCGGACAAACTTCAGTCACGAATACAGGCACATCAACCGTAGTACGACGGTCGGCTACATTGATGAAATTGTTGAGCCCAGCAATTCATTCTCCCTCCTCGATGCTGCCGATGCTGTTTCGACGAACTGAGATACTTAACCAGATTTCGATGTCAGCCTGAACCTTTCGAAGTACAAGCAAGACCAGCTCAAGTTTCTGCAATTGCAGTTCAAGGAGTGCTTCTCGTCATCAACGTGAATGCGATAAACCCCAGTCGCGAAACATCGAATCATAAGAGAAGAAAGTACCCGACCAGTTCGACAAAGCACGTACCGAGTCTCGACACGCGAACGCCACGCCGTGAAGAAACAAAATGAAGAAATACTACGCGACGACATCATTCAAATCAAATCAAATCAAATCAAAGTTTATTTACATCCTGAAGATGTGGGCAAGCTTGGGCGAAAAGCGAAACAATTCGCTTGAGGAAAGCCCAAGCCCCCATATACGAGGCATAACAGTAGAGACACACAAAGATGTGAAAACGCTATCAGAAAACAAACTAGCGCGTTACATACATGAAAAAAAATACTAACACAGATACTCTCACGGAATCATACCAGCGCGTTACATGAGAAAAAAAAAAGAGAAAGGAGTAAAATGTTTAATGTAACACCCTAAACCTTTGTTTCTACAATATTTATGACAACAATGATGCAGGGTATGTGTAAATGTTCATGCCGATAGTCAATCGATAGAGATAATGATTTGACCCAACAATTTATTCAAAAACAACAGGCAAACATCAAACAAGCAATGTAAATATATCTCTCTTCATACAGTACAGCAAATTTTTTTTTACGGTGATTGGTTACAGGAAGTGTTTTTTAATATGACTTATACTGCATTTCTCTACTTCTATTTCGCTTCTGAGGAGAATATTTAGCAAGTGAGGGAAACAATACTGTAACATTTGTCGTCCGTATTCACTTCGGCAGAAGGGGTTGTTCCAGAAGTCTTGTTTGCGGAGAGAATAGAAAGGAGCATTTCCTCTTAGATTAGCAAGATTTAGAAGGTCATGCATTTTATAAACAGCTTTTTTATATCTGATAGCTAGTTTCCAATCATAAAATTTTTCTATGGGTACAACGTTAAAACGATGAAACAAATCCTTTGTGTGCGCATGATATTCAACGTTAGCTATGGACCGAAGAGCCCTTTTTTGTAACATTATTATTCTATGGTTATTTCTCTGTGTGGAATTTCCCCACACCAAAAAACAATAATTTATGTGAAATAAAAAAAGCGTGTTGTACAGCATGAGTTTTATCGATACAGGAAGAATGTGTCGAAATTTTGCAATAGCACCCACACTTTTAGCCACGTGAGATTGAACGTGCTCGAAATGATCGTCCCAGGACATATTTTTTTGAAACAGCACACCTAAAATTTTTATTGAGTTCACAAATTTTATAGGCGCCGTGCCTAAAAATAAGGAACTATCAATGGTGACTGAAAGCTGACGCGGATGAAAAAGAACGGCCTTTGTTTTTTTATCATTGATCAACAGCGAGTTTTCTTTACTCCACTTTTGTATGTCTTCAAGGGCGTTATTTATTTCAGGTGCTAAAATTTGCAAATTTTTTCCAGTGAAAAATAGGCTGGTGTCATCAGCGTAAATTACATAAGTTGGTGTTTTGTTGATAGCGTTTATGTCGTTTATGTAAAGTATGAACAATAAAGGACCCAATATGCTTCCTTGCGGAACGCCAGTGACTACCTGCTGTAACGATGAAACGGCCGTTCCTATGCTGGCACATTGAAACCTATGCTTCAAGTAGGATTTTATCAAAAGCACTGGCACGCCGCGAATACCATATAGTTGCAGTTTTTTTAACAAGGTTGCATGCTGAATCCGGTCAAAGGCCTTAGAAAAATCTATGTAAATGCCTACACATATCTGTTTTAATTCAAAAGCCTTAAGAATGATTTCCTTCTGGGTTAGTAGTGCAGATTCAGTTGATTTGCCGTGGAGAAAGTCATGCTGAGACTCATTAATTAAATTGAAAGCGTGACTAAATTTTGTTATTCGTTTATGAATATTCTTCTCAAGGCCCTTTGAAAATATAGGCAATACAGAAATCGGCCTGTAATTCGACAACTCATTCCTATCGCCCTTTTTGTGCAGGACACTAATTTTAGAGATCTGCATCATTTTTGGAAAACAGCCTGTTGCTATTGCGAGGTTGTATATGTGGGCAAGCAAAGGAGCAATGACGTCAAGCACAAACTTTACCGGCTCGATATGTATATCGTCAATATCCCTAGCTCTGCTGTTTTTGAAAGACGCATAAATATCTCGCACCTCGTGTTCATCCGTTGGCTCTAAATAAATACTGTGCTTATTTTCCTTAATACCATAGGTTGCAGGAGGGATGCACTGTCCGATACTAACCGCATCCCGAAAGAACTTATTGAACGCTTCAGCAAGTTCTTTTCCGCATATGCGCTTACCGTTTATAACGAGATCATCGACAGTCGATGGCGGCTGCGTACGGTTTAACAGTTTATTTTGTTTTTTCCATACATCTCCTGTTTGATTACAGTATTCCCTGCGGAACTGGTCATGCAGATATTTGTTCTTTTCACTTCTAAGGAAAGAGGTTAGCTTATTTCCATATTGCCTAAAAATATCAAAGTCAGTATCCAGTCTACTCTTAAGAAACTTTTTGAACAATCTCGTTTTTTGTTTAATTCTTTTTATGCATTCACGGTTTACCCATGGTTTACGACCTTTACCCTTTTTTATATTCTGCGTTATTAGGATAAAATGCTCATGGTAGATACGTTTAAAAATGGAAATAAATGCCTCGTAAGCTGCATCTGCAGTTTCACTTCGTCTGACGTCTTCCCAGTCTTCTTTTCGAAGCTTTGAAAGGAAAGCATGCAATGTTTCAGCGGTGATTTTCTGAGTTGTTATTTTTGCTTCTGCATCCTGCAGCTTATGTTTTACTGATGTTCTTGCGAGCATGTAAATGGGAAAGTGGTCGCTGATACCGGAGCACAAGGCTCCTGATATCACGTTTTCTGTGCTCATATTTGTGATAAACACGTCAAGCAATGATTCTGTGCAAGGAGTGACGCGCGTCGCAGTGTTTCCTAAAAGCGTATAGTGCTGAGACAGTGCTGAGAAGGGCCGCTCGATTATGGGAAGGTTGCAATAGGTCTGTGTTAATGTCACCCCCGAGTGTTAATTTATATCTATTGTCATTTACATAGCCTAGCATCTTATCTAAATGACTGATGAAGCAAGCCGAGTTTCCGTCTGGTGGTCTATATGCAACACAGAAAACTTGTTGGTGGGATAATATACATAAACACTCAATATCACTCGTAATGGTACAGATTTCCGCAATAATTTCAGATTTTCGTTCGTTTTTTACTAAGATAGCCACGCCACCACCCTGACGTGTAGCTCTATTTATAAAAAAACTGCGATACCCGTTACGTTCGTATATGTTGCTGTTTGTGTCATACCAGGTCTCGGTTAACATGATTATGTCAAACTGAAAATCCATAGCATCTAAAAGGACCGATAATTCGTCCTCTTTATGCCTTGCCGAGCGAATGTTTAAATGAAAACATGTGAGCATGATACCTGCATGAGATTTGAATAACTGATTGACGTCATGGGGTGATTGAGCCATCTTGAAGACGAGATAAACACATAGAAATGGGTGGTGTGGATGACACTATCTTTTCAACATCCTGCGCAGTGCGAATGCGCACTACCGGAGCGGATTCTTCCTTTCTGGCGAGAATCTTTCCGTTGCTCGTCCACACGAAACGCCAGTTCTGAGCCTTCTTTTTCGCAATTACCATGCCAAGCAGGTGCTTCATGGCTGGGCTTAGGTGTTCGTTTATGAACACAGGCGTCCCTTGCGAGTGACCGAAATCTTTACTTGTTATGCGCATTTTCTTTGCCTTTTGAAGAACCATGTCCCGCTTAGAGCGGCATTTAAATTGTGCAACAATGTTTGGAGTGTCCTTTACATTCTTCGAGACAACACGGTGGCAAACTTCGACGTCGCTTTCATCAATGGGGACATTCAAAAGTTCTCCAACACGATGAAGAGTCTCGAGAAGCTTTTCATCACTCGATTGGGGTATGCCTTTAATTTCAATGTTTCGGTTGCGTGAGTACTGTTCCAACGCAGTGAGCCGCTGCTCATGTTCAGAGCTCTGTTTTTTCAGCATTTCACAATCTGCAGCTAGCTTTGCGTTTGCTTCTTTGAGCGCCTTATTTTCTTTGAGAAGTTCTTTCTGTTCTTTCTTTGTCTTTTCAAGTTCATCATTCATGAATTCCAAACTTTTCCTAAATTCACGCATTTCTGTCCTAAGTTCGCGTTCCAGTTTTGTTTTGAAATCGCGCATTTCTTTCACGAGCTCTTCTCGGAAATCTTCCGGCATCGCTTCAGGTGACAAAATGCAAACAAAGAAAAGGAAAAATAGTTCATGCACACGGTCGCTATATTGGGCAGCAAGTAGAGGCAGCAAAAAAAACAAACAAAAGGTTCGTGAACCCAACGGAGAAAAAAGTGCTAACCTGTGTAAGAAATACAGAACGTGCTTAACACGGCTTTCTTGCGCTGCCCCTGCTGCCACCAAGTGAAGTTCCACTGGCGTTGCAGGCCTTTTTGTAGCGGTAGCTGGACTGATCCCCTGGTGGGTGCGTCGTCGTCAGCTTCCTGCTTCGTAAGCGCTGCCTTGTCTTGCTTCGATGATCCGTGCTAGTGAACTGGTATCTGTGTAAGAAATACAGAACGTGCTTAACACGGCTTTCTTGCGCTGCCCCTGCTGCCACCAAGTTCATTCAGCCGTCCAAGAGTCCATTGGCGTCACCCGTGCTATTAGTGAAGAAGGACACGACTCTACGTTTTTGCGTCGATAACTACCGTTTGAACAAAATCACAAAGGATCCCTCTTCCGCGTATAGACGACGCCATGGACCAACTCAACAACTTGAAGAACTTTTCCTCGATGAACCTCAAAACGGGCTAATGGCAAATTGAGGTTGACGAGAGAGATCGATAGAATGCGGCCTTTATTACACCAGATGGCCTCTTTGTGTTTAAGGCCATGCCATTTGGTCTTTGGTCGGCACCTGCAAAGTTCCAGCGCGTTATGAACTACCGTGCTGGCTGAATTGAAATTGCAGACTTGCCTTGTGTACTTCTATGACGTCATCGTGTTTTCCTGTAGCTTTGATGAGCATCTCCGGTGCCTTGAAGTCGTACTTCAAGCTATCGACACCTGTTGACTAACCCTGAAGCCAGAAAAATGCCGCTTCGCTACGAGGTGCTGTGGTTCTAGTGATACGTCATTAGCAAGTCTGGAGTCCATCCCGACCCATGAAAAACGGCCGCCATCGCTGATTTCCTGCAGCCCACTGACAAGAAGGTTGTACACCGATTCCTCGGATTGTGCACCTATTACAGGTGTTTCGTCAAACGTTTTTCACAGATCGACGAGCCCCTAACTCATCTCACGAAAAGCAACGTCGAATTCAGGCGGAAAGTGGCAAAAATAGATGTATTTGAGTAACCTAGACTATGCCTCCAGACACCACCAATACTTGCGCATTTCGACGAATACGCCGAAACAGAAGTACGTACCGAGGCAAGCAGCGCAAGACTCGGAGCTATCTTTGTGCAAAAAGATGATGGCGTGGAAAAGGTTCACAGTTATGCTAGCCGGTCACTATCCAAGGCTGAAGGCAACTATTCCACAGCAGAATAGGAGTACCTTGCCATATTCTGGGCAGCGTCAAAGTTTCGCCCCCTACCTCTACGACAGGCTTTTAAGATTGTTGATCTAAAACCACGCCTTGTGTTGGCTAGCTAACTTGAAAGACGCTTTGAGTCGCCTCGCAGGTTGAGTGGCCCACAGAATCGAACGTGGGACCTCCGCGTCGTGAATGGGAGGCGTTAAGCACTGAGCCACCAAGAGGCAACTCGGTGGCGCAGTGAATAGCACCGATGGTGTAGTGGTTACTACATCAGCGTCACATGCAAGAGGTCCGTGGTTTGATTCCCGCTGCCGCGCAGCTCCCAACCGGATTAAGAAACGTCCGCGTGGTGATGGAGCTACTTAAAGAGGCCTGGGGTGCGGCCTCACTGGTGACCACTGCCGGTAACGCACTCCCTCACCAGAGAGGGTTATGCCACCCTGGTGCAGTATCTGGCCACTATCTTCCACATGCATAGGTCAATTAACACAAGGCCCTTAATCCTCATTAGTTGCGAAGCAACTGACCATGGCGGTGGTCAGATCTGCATTGCAGCAGAGGGTGCAATGAAACTCTGGATCCGGACAGGCCGCCATTGGAACCTGAACTTGGCAATGTTTAACGATAGAACCTTATCTAGTGAGACAAGTCTAACTCTACTATTCGAGGAGTTAGAGGGTGGTAAATGGGATGTAATAGAGCTCAGTGAGGTTAGGAGAACAGAAGATGCCTATACAGTGCTACAAAACGGGCACGTTCTTTGCTATCGGAGCTTGGCTGGCAGAAGAGAACTAGAAGTAAGGTTCCTTATCCACAGAAACATAACTGGAAACATAGAGAAATACTATAGCATTAATGAAAGGGTGGTAAGTATCGTAAACTGAAGGAGGTGTGCAAGGTGAAGGTGGTACAAGCTTATGTGCCTAAGTCCAGCAATGATAACACGTCAGTTGAAAGCTTCTATGAAGACATGAAATCGGCAATGAGAAATGTAAAAATATAGTATACTGTACTGATGAGAGACTTTATTGCAAATGTAGGGATGAAACAGGCTGATTACCAGGCAGTAGAAAATTATGGCAACGGCACTATAAATGCCAGAGGGGAGGTAATAGTAGAACTTGCAGAACACCATAATTAAAGAATTTTGAATACCTTCTACCGAAATCTAGGGAACCGTAAGTGGACGAGGGGGAGGTGTAATGGCGAAAATAAGAACGAAATGAACCCTATACTGGGTGCTTACTCAGGCATTGTGCAGGGTGTGGAAGTGCTTGGCAAGGTACGATGCAGTGACCATAGAATAGTATGGTCCCAAATTCACCTAGACTTGAAGGAGGAACGACAGAAACTGATACGCAAGAAACCGGTCAATGAGCTGGCATGAGAGGGAAAGTACAGGAATTCAGTCTTACTTAAGAACAGCTACTCGGCTCTTATCGAGGAAAACAGCATTAGCGTTGACGCAGCGAATGATAATCTGAATAGTATCTTAACGGAGTGTGTCGTGGACGTTGGAGGTACTTTAGCTAGACAGGACACTGGCAAGCTATCCCAGGAAACAAAGAATCTCATTAAGAAGCGTCAAAGCGTGAAATAATCAAGTACAAGAGACAAAAAAGAGTTGGTAGAGCTTTCGAAGTTGATTAATAAGCGCAAAGTATCCGATGTAAGAAGGTATAACATGGAGAGAATTTAACACGTTCTGAAAAATGGAGGAAGCGTCAAAGCAGAGAAGAGGAAACTTGAGATAGACAAAAATCAGATGCATGCACTAAGGGACAAAGAAGGCAAAACAACTACCAATATGTATAGGATAGGTAAAATAGCGGAGGAGTTTTAAAGAGACCTGTACAGTACCCGGGACAACCACGACCAGAATGCTATAAGAACTAGCAGTAACCCAGATGACACCCCACCAGTAATGATATAAGAAGCCAGAAAAGCCTTGTAAAGCATGCAAAGAGATAAAGCTTCTGGTGAAGATCAGGTAACATCAGATCTGCTGAAAGATGGGGGACAGATTGTGCTAAAGAACTAGCCACCCTGTTTACGGGGTGTCTCCTGACCGGAAGAGTACCAGAGTCTTAGAAGAATGCTAATATCATCTTATTACATAAGAAAGGAGATCACAAGGACTTGAACAATTACAGCCCAATCAGCTTGCTCTCCGTAGTATACAAGCTATTTACAAAGGTAATTGCTAACAGAGTCAAGAAAACATAAGAATTCGATCAACCAACAGAACAAGCAGCATTTCGAACAGGCTACACAGGCTACTAAACGATCGACTACATTCATACTATCAATCATGCAATAGAGAAATGCTCAGAATATAGCCAACCAGTATACATAGCCTAAATAGACTACGAGAAGGCGTTTGATTGTGTAGAAATATCAGCAGTCATGCAGACACTGTGGAATCAGGGCGTTGCTGAAGAAGATATAAATATCATTGAAGAAATCTACAGGGGATCAACTGCTACAATAGTGCTTGGTAAAGAAAGCAACAGAATACCAATCAAGAAGGGTGTAAGGCAGGGGGATACGTTCTCCCCTATGCTATTTACCGCGTGCGCACAGGAGGTTTTCTGAGGCCTAGATCGGGAATAGTTAGGGATAACTGTTAATGAAGAGCACGTTAGTAACCTACGCTTCTTCCATGACATTGCATTGCTGAGTAACTCTGGGGACGAATTGGAACTCCTGATTACGGAATTAAACAAGGAGAGCAGAAAAGTGGGTCTTCTGCAGGAAACGAAAATAATGTATAGCAACCCCGGAAAAGAACAGCGCTCCGAGATAGGCAATAGGGCACTTGAATTTGTAAAAAACTGTTGTGTTCCAAGCACCCCTGTGTCACGAGCGCTCCGAACCCGCGAAGGACCGGTTGCTGAAACTGCTTCCAGATGTTGACTCCTCCCCTTCTCCCGCTTGGCGCAAACGAGCCACCGGCGTTTCCCCCGGCAGTTCGGCTGCCGCCTCCATCCGAATAGGAATAAACTTGTGTTTAATCGTTCGAGGCTGTCGGACCTTTTTGGACTACCGCAACCAACGCGTACGTCTATGGGCCGACGACAACACCGGACATAACAAAAACTATGCCTACTTAGGACAGGTAATCACTGCGGAGCCCAACCACGAGACTGAAGAACTAAAAGAATTAGAATGGGGTGGAGCACATTTTGCAAGCACTCTCAAATTATGACAGGAAGATTGCCACAACCTATCAAGAGGAAGGTATAAAACAGCTGCATCTTGCCGGTACTTAGCTATGGAGCAAAAACATGGAGACTTAAAAAGAGTGTTCCGCTTAAATTGAGGATGACGCAGCGAGCAATGGAAAGTAAAGTGGTAGGTGTAACCTTAAGAGACAAGAAGAGAGCAGAATGGATTAGGGAACCAACCGGGATTAAGGATATCATAGTTGAAATTAAGAAGAGGAAATGGACATAGGCCGGGCATGTAGCACGTAGACAGGATAACCACCGGTCATTAAGGGTAACTAACTGGATTCCTAGAGAAGGCAAGCGGGTAAGCGGGAGACAGAAAGTTAGGTGGGCAGATGAGATTAAGAAGTTTGCGGGTATATATTGGCAGCAGCACGCACAGGGCCGAGTTGACAGGCGGGACATGGTTGAGGCCTTTCTACTGCACTGGAAGTAGTCAGGCTGATGATGATGATGATGATGATGCATGGTGGAGCTTCAGACTCTAAGACTTCGACGTGACCGTCGTTTACAAGTCTTGAAAAAACCCTCTGACGCCGACTGCTTGTCTCGCGCCCCCGTCGGGCCACCGCTGCCAGAGGGCCTTCATAAGGAAAGCTTCTTAGAAACGATAGCTACCGACGACTTCACCGAGCAACAGCGAGCTGACCCGGAACTCAGAAGCTTTGTGGAATACCTTGAGGGTAACAGCGCAACTGTTCCGAATGTTTTCGAGAGGACTGGAGTCGTTCTTCTTGTAAAACGAAGTGATTTTAAAGAGCTTCTCGCCCCTTCGAGCCAGACATTTTCTCGCGGTCCTTTCAGCAGTGAGATCAGTAGTACTTGAAGCTCTACATGACGAACCGATGGCTGGGCACCTCGGTGTTTCCCGTACGCTAGCAAGAATACGAGAAAACTAGTACTGGCCACGACTTGCCACGGACGTCACTCGTTACGTCAGGACCTGCCACGACTGTCATTGGCGAAAGACACCGCAGACTAGGCCAGACGGACTTCTCCAGCTCATCGAGCAACTTCACCGACAGTTTCAGAAATCGGCATGGACTTACTTGCGTCGTTTCCTACATCGAATTTCGGGAAAAAAATGGATCGTCGTAGCCGCTGACTACCTCACACACTACGCCGAGACAATGGCCCTGTCCAAAGGCAGTGCCTCTGAGGTAGCAAGGTTCTTCGTCGAGAACATTTTCTGCGTTACCCAGCTCAAAGGTCCTCATTATTGACAGAGGTACGGTCTTTATCTTTACGGCGGACCTAACTAGGGTGATCCTGAGGTACAGCCAGACAGGTAACTGCTGGCCTACCATCCACAGACCAACGGCCTCACAGAATGTCTTAATAAGACCATCGCTGATATGTGGGCTAATTACGTCGACGTAGAGCACAAGACGTCGGTTGAAATCCGTCCGTATGTGACCTTCGCGTAAATACGGCCGTTTTAGAAACGACGCACATCACGCCACACAAGTTGGTCTATGGAAGGAGCCCGGCAACGACGCTCGACGCTAAGATTCGAAGCGTCGTTGACGAAGAGAACCTCGACGTCATCACCTACCTTCAGCGCGCTCAAGCAGCTCATCAACTTGCCCACCTGAGCATCAAGAATCAGCAGGCAATCGACAGCCGCCGTTATAATCTTCGACGAAGCTTCTTGGAGTACCAGCCCGGGGACGTAGAGTGGGTATGGACGCCGACACGCCGACGTGGGCTCAATGAATCACATCTGCGACGGTACTTCGGACCGTACAGAACAGTTCAACGTCTTAACCCACTCGACTACGAGGCTGTTCTTGAAGGTATTTGGAACTCTCAACGACGCTTTGCTCGAGCAGAAGTCGTACATGTCA
Organism: Rhipicephalus microplus; assembly: GCF_043290135.1. Classification (NCBI taxonomy): domain Eukaryota; kingdom Metazoa; phylum Arthropoda; class Arachnida; order Ixodida; family Ixodidae; genus Rhipicephalus; species Rhipicephalus microplus. Next base: position 28,777,892 of record NW_027464587.1, read on the forward strand.
CGTGCCTCGAGCCATTTCATGCGCGAACTTGAGGGCTGTAGTTTGTTGTTGTTGTTGTGCTTTATCACTTGTACATATTCTTCATTGTCCTTATTTTTCTACCTTCGTTATTTTGTAAAGCAGCGGACCAAGCCTTTTTCAGAGCAGGGCAACGCCAGGTTTCTTGTTGCCTTGTTATACAACGTTAAACGCAAACCTCGCCTGGGATGTTTGAGAAGCTGCGAGGCCGTACTACATCGTCTTGATAACGCCCACTTCTTGAACATTACAGATTATTCTGGAAGCTACGTCGCCGCTAGTGGTAACGATAGAGTATTTGATCGCAAGGGTGTAAATGCCGACACGCTTCGCCTCTTGTCAGTTGAACAACGGCTGCCGCTCCATTCGCCGCTATCAGCGCAAGACCGTAATCCGACTTTCCGTTTACTGAGCAAAGGTTCGCCCAAATAAACAGTTCATTATTCGACTCCCGTGTGCTCCCTTCGTCCGCATCACGGCCCCTTGACAATATCCACGAAGTCAATGATTAGCAGGGCGAAGCTTCGGAGGGTGTTATTGGCAAACCGTGAATCCTTCGCTGGCCGCGTGCGTTCATCGTCTGCCTGTGTATCTGTTTGGTGCAAAGGCGGACGAATGGATGAACGGACGGACGCACTGACGGACGCATGCACAGACGCATGGAAAAATGCGCAGATGGATGCACGTGTGGACACAAGGACGCACGATTGGCCGGACGAGTGGACGAACGTACAGACGCACAGATGGATGAACAGATGAACAGACGCACGGATAGATGGACGGGAGTGCGAACAACCTGACGGACGCTTCGCCCAGCTCATCATCATTCACTCCGTTGGTATGTTGTGATTTTTCCCGTTACGGGGAAATTTCTGCCATCATTTTGGACGAAAAAAAATCTTTGCGACATCGTAGAAAATTTTTTAAATGGTTATATTCACCAATGAAGATCAATTTATTGTGGTCACAGTGCTCCTTGTGCAATCGGTTCCGGCACAAGCAGCATGCAAGCATAGCTCTTGAGATCAGTCGGATATTGATTTAAGGCATTTATAGAGTACTGCTGCTGTGCACCCCATGAGCAATATTTGCAATGTGGTACTTATAGCACATGAGTCAAGAAAATGATGCTCTTGTTGTTCTGTAGGGGCAGCATAACAAGAGCATCTTGATTTTCCTAGTCGCAAGCACGTCACGCACATGCATTCGGGTGAATATGTGTGTGTGTGTGTGTGTGTGTGTGTGTGTGTGTGTGTGTGTGTGTGTGCGTGCGTGCGTGTGTGTGTGTGTGTGTGTGTGTGTGTGTGTGTGTGTGTGTGTGTGTGTGTGTGTGTGTGTGTGTGTGTGTGTGTGTGTGTGTGGGGGGGGGGGGGGGGAAGGGGCACTCTTACAAAACCAATATAGAGCAGGGAAATATGCTCGAAATAGTGTCAGCGTATACAGGGGAAAATGCTGTATTTCTTGAATTGACAATTCTTCGGCGTCGTGCAGTACATCACTGTGGGTGAGGGCACCAAACAAAAAATGCCCACTGAATATTTATTACCTCTTCCAACAAAAATCGTACATGTGCATTCACATTTCATAAAAGGAACGCATGAGCAAGCAGATGCATACCCGTAATATTGCGGCCGCTTAGAACGCACAGCCCTTGGCTGATTGGTGACCCATGCCGCCGTCAACGTGTCAAACAATCAAAAGTGTGCATTTTGTCGTGCCTCATAGGTGTATAATCAAATTTGCCTCATCTATTACATGTCCTTGAATGACACTTGTGGTTGAGCTTGGGAATCAATTATTTTTGTTGTAGGAGTTGCCTCAACAAAACGAGCGACAGTGTGCACGAAATATCGTACCTTTGTCTTTTGGTGTGTATCCAAACATGAAAACAACAAACAAAACAACGATGAGCAATGAGCTCCATCTTTTTATATTATGTTTCTATGTATTTCTACTTTTTAAAATAACAAAGTATATTGCACCCTTGTTGCAGATCTCACATAAGAGCTTCTCAGGTTTGTCTTGCGATTTCTTCAAAATATGTGCAGTAAAAGAAGTTATTATAATGCAAGACATGTATTTGTATTGATG